>NC_138056.1:18905173-19166132 GCF_964194185.1 Rhinolophus hipposideros
AAGAAAAGGAGTCAGCTTTGAAGAAATATGATTTATGTATATATAATAAATCCTTTAATCCAAAGGATAAAACAAAAATTATTTAAAATGTGACATTGAGTAGCAAATTATATGTATTTTATAATCTTTAACTTTGGTTGAAAACATATTTTGGCACATTAAATGTAAAAGAAATTCTGAGGCATTTCATAACTGTTTAGAATCCTTAAATGTTTCACAAAAAGAAAAACTTTACTATTCTTGACCACTCTGGTTTACAATCACTACAATCCAAGGGCAGCAACTCGACTGATATATGATCCAACTCATCCTCTGAGTACATTGGTTTCAATAAATATATGTGGATTTATGTTTGAAGAAAGTGTGTCATTTTTTATAGAATTAAAACTTTAGATAAAGGTAGACTTTAGAAATAAAAATTTAAAAACTCAAAGTATTTTTTTTGAAGTGGTTGAATTAAACATTAGTTACTAATAATAGCACTATATAAACAGTTCCTTAAAAATTAAACTACTTAGTATGCCATATGGATAGTGTGCAACTTTATTATGAAAATCTAATTTATGTATTTATTTGATTTATTATATTCATCTATTTATATTCTATTACATTCATCGATTAAACTTTGCTCTTAGAATTTATTTGCAAAAATTTAACAAACCTTTGTCACAATGTATAGTTTAAATTTTCAGATTAGAATTAATTCATTTTTAAGTCTTCTAAATTTAGGGCAGAGTTTTCTTTGTTATTATATAGTCTAGAATTTCCATAAAAAGCCATAATCATAAATATGGTCATTTAAAAATATTAATTCTGATTTGTTCTCACAGATCTTTGAGGTCCCGATATATACATTATAAATTCATTTATCCATTCAAAAATCTTAGGAGGTGTGTACTAGATTAAACCCCATGTTTCTTTTTGTGAGAGATCAAAGACTTGGTAATCTCTACATTAAAGCAATTTATTCAAATCAAGAAATATAGTGTGAATAGAGCAAACTAGCTGAATTTCAATGAGTACAGAATTCTTTAATGAAGTATGAGCTTGTGATATGATCAAATTAATACATAGGACAGGAAATAGAATACATTTAAGATGCTAAAATTCGTATGTACCCAAAACTTTAGAACTGTTGAAGGCTCTGGAAGATAGCCAGTTGGAAATTTCAAACTAAGTTAACATGAGCTGAAAGTAATATAAACCTTTAAGTAAAAGTCATTTTGCATGTAATTTCACATGGTTAAAGTTGTACAATTTATAAATCTTAATATATATCTGTTTAAACAAACAAGAAACCCGTTTTATATTTCTTAGGGTAAAAGTGTTTAAATAAAAATATTTCCTTCAGGAATTTAGATTTATGTGTTCTAATGATATAATAAAAATACAAAGATAAAGAAAATGTTTCCAGATTTTCATTGATCAGGTAATAAAAATGGTATTCTACTATGGGAATATGAAATACACCAAATAAAAGAGAGCCATGTACTTTAACATGTATGTTATTTAATTAGCTTGTCTTCGTGTTATTAAAATTTACTTATTCATTACAAAATTTTATTTCACTTTCTGATAAGGCTTCTCTCAGCTTTATATTTATTGATGTCAAGATTATCAATTTTGGTTCTGATAAGAGAAAATAGATAACTCTTTAAACATACCATATCAATTTCATTTGTTTTCTTTCTGAAAAATCTCAGACTAATAATAATAAAAAAACCCAGAGATTCAGTATTCTTATAAGGAGACATTCTTCTCTGTTAAGAAGTTATTGTGTTTAAAAATTTACTTATACAGAACTTAGCTTTCTGAGGAATAAAACTTTGGTTTAGGGGAAAGAGAACTAGCCTTGGCATTAGAACTGATCTACCTGTATAATTTCCTTCTTCCATTACCGTCTATACATGTCAGGAAGAATTATCCAGTAATCCATCTTATTCAGTTTCACTGCACATGGTTTCAGTTGCCCATGGTCAACTGAGAACCGAAAATATTAAATGGGCAACTCCAGAAATAAACCATTCATAAGTTTTAAATTATGTGCCACTCTGAGTAGCATGAAGAAATCTACCACTTTCTTGCTCTGTCCCACTAGATGTGAATCATCCCTTTGTCCAGTGTACCCATGCCATACATATAGTACAGTAAAATATTTTGAGAGACAGAGAGCACACTCACATAACTTTTATTACAGTGTGTAGTTATAACAGTTCTATTTCATTATTAGTTATTATTGTTAATCTCTTACAGTACATAATTTATAAATTAAAGTATCATAGGTTTGTATGTATAGAGAAAAACGTAGTATATATAGGGTTCAGTATATCTGAGGTTTCAGGTATCCACTGGGGGTCTTGGAATGTATCCCTGTGGATAAGGGGGAACTACTGTACCTCCCTGCAAGCCTCACCTTCATCCAGAGTACTTTAATTGAAAGTTCAGAAATTAGCTCTAGTTCATCATGAATAATCAAGAGAGCAAAAATCACAGTCTAAATAGGAGGAAAGTGAAAGGGAGATGGGAAGACTTGTGTAGCTAGAATCATAAGAAAAGTCAGGGATGTTCTAGTCTGCATACTGGCATTGCCATTGCAGTGATCGCTTACCAATTTTCCCCATTCTATACACAAGACTTAGAGTCACAAGAGAGCTCATATGATTTGCTCACCTTGAATATGCGAGTAAAGAGTCTTTGCACTACTTAACACGAAGATTACATAAAACAGGAATTTTCCAAATGGAACATCAGAGTGCTCTCAGGAAGGATGTGAATTAGGGTTGAGTGTCCTCATCTGTAAAATCAGGTTTGTAATAATTAGTTAACAGGATTACTGATAGTAACAAACATACCTACTACAGCATATGACATGTAATGTGTTTCAATCTTTATCAGTTAATGGAAAAATGGACAGGATGTTTTTATTTAATAGCAAAGAAGTAGTCAGTTTAGGCAAGGAACATATGAAAGACAGAAAATGTGATGAATAATGTGCTAAAGTTCGGTCTTCTCGGTGGTGTGTAGGCTTTACTTTACTTTACAAGATTGTGCAAATCCAGGAGGATTTGATTATCACAGCATAATATGCAAAATCTGAAGATATTGTGTCAAGCTATTATTCATGTGGCTTTTTTCTTCCAAAACTGACTTGAGTTCTTCCCTTCATCAAATGGAAAAAAGAATGAAAAAAACACACAATATCAGCATTACAAAAACGGATTCTATTGGCATGTCCAAAAGTATTTTTGCTTGGCAATGGCAAAATATATAATGCTGTGATAGAGAAAGAAAATCTGTTTGTCTGAGTTTGTATGGATAACACATGGTCATAGCTTGACTTAAAGCTAGTCCTTGACCCCATTCAGGACCTCAAATAAGAATAAATATCACTCAATGCTGAAATAATGTAAAAGTAATTCAGTTCAGTGTTTACAGATTGTCCTTAACTTACGATGATTTGACTTACAATTTTTTGATTTGATGATGGTGTGAAAGCTAAACGTATTTCAGTAGAAACCGTACTTTGAATTTTGACCTTTTCTGAGGATAGCAATATGCAATAAGGATGTTGAGCGGCAGCAGTGTACCACTGCTCCCAGTCAGGGTAAACGACTGAGTGTCTACAGTGTATTCATTGTGTTAGATGATTTTACCCAATTGCACATTAATAAAAGTGTTCAGAGCACATTTAAGGTAGGCTAGGCTAAGTTATGATGTTCAGTAGGTTAGATGAATTAAATGCATTGTCATCTTAATGACCTTAGAGTGAATTTATCAGGAGATAACCTTAACAGAAGTTGAGAAACATCTGTATTTCTAAATATGACAGGCAGGAAACTTGCATTTCTTCTTAAAGAATGTAATAATGTCAATAATATATTACAATTTATTTAAATAACAATTATTTATTTATAAACAGTTTATTTAATACCAGTTTATTTAAATTGTTATAATAAGGGAGTAATGAATGTCATGGAGTAAAATTTGCAAAAACATTTTTATGGATTATCTAATTGAAAGTCTCCAGGTTATATCTCAAAATTGCATCAGGGATCTTTATTTCATACTAATATGAACATTAGAAGTAGAATAATAAACTCTTTTCAAAATTACTCTTTTATGTGTTTATTTGGCCATTCACTGTTTCTGTTTATTTCAAAGTATTTTATCATAATTTTCTAATTAATTTCCAAGAATAAAGCATAATGAAAAACCACTGAAACTGTTGAATGTCTTGATATCAAGATATGTAAGACTCATTAGTATTGATAAGTGTGGAAATAACATTTAGTTCATGATGACTGTTAATATTCTTTCTGTTGTACTTTTTCTCTTGTAGCTTCAATAGAGGCATAACCAAATGGCAGTAATTTGACAGTTAAGTAGGAGTTGTGAAGGTAAAGAAGCTAGCAAATAATTTATCTGGGGATATGTATCTAGGGGCATAATTTATCATAAAATGTCTTTAATGCATTAAATAGAAAAGAAAAATGATTGGATCTATTGAATAAAAAGATAAAACAATAAAATTGAATAAAAACTTTAAGGATTACTTGAAGGTGCACAAATTGGGTGAGTAGGGGAAGCGGGAAGGGAGTGGAGTGGAGACATGGGTTGCATCTGCAGCTGTGGGGATGTGCACCTCATCTGCGGTGGTGGAAACCTGGTCCGCATCCGTGGTGGTGGAAATGTGGTCCACACCTGTGGCTGTGGAGACGCAGCCCACATCTGTGGCTATGGAAACGCGGCTGGCATCTGCAGCTGCAGAAATGCAGGGGATCCCAGGATGGAACAGAGAACACAAAAGCCAGGAGTCAGGCTCTTTCCCTGCGTCCCACAGCTAATCTCTCTTCCGCCGAGGCAGAATCTAGTTGGGCCCTAGGTGGGACAAAGGACACAAACTCCATAGCTGGGCCCCTCCCCCCACTCTTCCAATCCTACTCCCACCCTTCCAGAGACTTAAAGTGGCCCCTGAACTGAGGAGTAGTGTCAGATTACAGAGGAGTCTTAGTGCTCAGGCTCTGGGAAGACTGGCAGGCAGCTCGGTCCGAAGGAAGAGGCTGGGAAGAGTGTGATATTTGCTGGGCTTGGAGAGAAGAGACTCCTCTACCCCCAGCCACTACATTTTCTGGCCTGCGGGAAGAGTGTGACATGGCTGGGCTGGGAGAGAGAAGACCCCTCCATCCCCAGCCTCTGCCCTTTCTGACCTGCCTAGAGTGGGGCAGTTTCATCTGTGAAGGCACACCCAGGGATCAGCAGTAGGCGGCAGATGCAGCTCTGGGCTTTCAGCAGCTCAGAAATCTTCTACCCATACCCCCCTCGCCCACACACACACGGAAGAAGTGCTCTAAGACTCAGGAGAACTGGACACAGGGTTGGTGGTACTACTCCCGGTGTGCATATGTGCAGCCAAGGACAGAAACTGCACTGACTCTGTAAAAACTATCATCCAGACCCCTCAGCCCCATGCTTCTAAATCTGCAGTCCCCAAATCACTCTGGGCACCAGGTGACCGGCTCTGCCTGCACAATACGCAGTGGACTCTGTGGTACAGCAGAGGACAACCTGGAGATTACTTGGTGGGCTTAAGCCAAGACTGGAGCTGCTTTTTGTTTTGCTTTGTTTTGTTTTGTCTTTATATCTTTGAAATTTTTCCCTGTGTTGAGTGGGGGTTGTCGGTTGTTTTTACATGTGAATGTATTTGATTTTTTCTTTGTTGTTGTTCTGCTTGGTGATTTGCTTTGTTCTGAAATTGCCCTACCAGGGCCCCATTTGAGAGGCACAAGATTCAGCATATCCAGAGGGCAACTGCGGACCAAACCAGAGTACTACCAGGTTTGACCTACAAGTCACACACCAAGAGGGAATTCTCTACAAGCACAAGAGCCCATAGAGGCCAAACCACATTTAAGCAGTCAACCCTTACACAGCAGAACACTCTGCGGTAGGCAGAACCAAGTCTCACAACTAGTAAGCCTAGGAGTTAACCCCACCTACACACAGGTGAAGAGCAATTAAAGATCTTCTTTTACAGGATAACATATGCAACACAAGAGTCATCTTTGGAGCACACGCAGAGGAGAAGAACGAAGTAATGCAAGTCAAATATAAAGGACACATACTACATAAGATAAACCAGCAAGAGCTAAGAACTCTAGGGGATCTACCCAATACATCAAAGCAAACACAGAGAGTCAGCCAGAATGGGGAAACAAAGAAACATGTCCCAAATTAAAGAACAGAAGAAACCTCCAGAAGTGGAACCAAATGAAACAGAGCCCAACCTATCAGAGAAGGAGTTCAGAACACTGGTGATAAGAATGTTTAAAGAACTTAGAGACGACATAAAGAAGGATGTAGAAATCATAACGAACAACCAGTTAGAACTAAAGAACACAATTACTGAAATAAAGAACTCACTTGAAGGAATTAACAGCAGGTTAGATGAAATAGAGGATCGAATTAGCGACTTAGAAGACAAGTTAGCAGAGATCACCCAAACAAAACAACAGAAAGAAAAAGAGAATAAAAAACAATGAAGATGGTTTAAGAGACCTCTGGGATAACATCAAGTGCAACAACATGCACATCATAGGAATACCAGAAGGTGAAGAGAGGAAGCAAGGGATTGAGAACATATTTGAAGTAATAATGTCCGAAAACTTCCCTAACCTGATGAAGGAAACCAACATACAAGCCCAGGAAGTGCACAGAGTTCCAACCAGGATAAATCCAAACAGGTCCACAGCAAGACACATTATAGTCAAAATGACAAAGCTTAAAGACAAAGAGAGAATCCTAAAAGCAGCAAGAGAAAGACAGAGGGTTACATACAAGGGAACACCCATAAGACTATCAAACGACTTTTCTACAGAAACATTGAGGGCCAGGAGGGAGAGGCAGGAGATACTCAAAGTGATGGAAAACAAAGGCCTACAACCTAGATTGCTTTATCCAGCAAGGCTATCATTTAAAGTCGATGGAGAGATAAAGAGCTTCCTGGAAAAGAATAAGCTAAGGAATTTATTACCACCAAGCCAGCATTGCAAGAAATACTAAAAGGACTTCTGTAAAAAAAAGAAAGATGAAAACAATCTAACTACAAATTTAAAAATGGCAATAACTATGTACATATATTTAGTCACTTTAAATGTAAACGGATTTAAGTGCTCCAATCGAGAGACATAGGGTGGCTGAGTGAATAAGAAAGCAAGACTCTTGTATATGCTGTATACAAGAGACTCACCTCAGATCAAAAGACACACACAGGCTGAAAGTGAAGGGCTGGAGTAAAATATTTCATGCAAATGGAAATGAGATAAAAGCTGGAGCTGCAATACTTATATCTGATAAAATAGACTTTTAAATGAAGAACATATTAAAAGACAAAGATGCGCACTATATAATAATAAAGGGATTGATCTGACAAGAGGACATAACCTTAGTAAACATCTATGCACCCAACATAGGAGCACCTAAATATATAAAACAGATGTTGACTGACATAAAGACGGAGATCAACAGTAATACTATCATAGTAGGGGATTTCAACACACTTCTGACAACAAGGGACAGGTCTTCCAGACAGAAAATCAATATGGAAACAACAGCCTTAAATGATACATTGGACCACGTGGATTTAATCGATATTTTCAGAGCATTTCACCCCAATACTGCAAAATACACATTTTTTCTCAAGTGCACATGGAACATTTTCCAAGATAGACCATATGTTAGGCCACAAAACAAGTCTTCATAAATTTAAGAAAATTGAAATAATACTAATTGTCTTCTCTGACCACAGTGCTATGAAGTTAGAAATGAACTACAGGAAAAAAACTGGAAGACACACCAATGCATGGAGGCTGAATAACATGTTACTAAATAATGAATGGGTCAAGCAGGAGATCAAGGAAGAAATCAAATGATATCTCGAGACAAACGAAAATGAAAACACGACGACCCAAAATCTGTGGGATGCCACGAAAGCAGTCCTAAGAGGGAAATTCATAGCATTGCAGACCTACCTAAAGAAACAAGAAACATCACCAATCAACAGTTTATCTTCACACTTAAGGTATCTGGAAAAGAACAGCAAAATAAGCCCAAAGGGAGCACAAAGAAGGAGATAATAAAGATCAGAGTGGAAATAAATGAAATAGAAACCAGAAAAACAATACAATAGATAAATGAATCCAAGAGTTTGTTCTTAGAGAAGATAAACAAAATTGACAAACCTTTAGCCAGACTCATTAAAAAAAGAGAGAGAGGACCCAAATTAATAAAATTAGAAATGAAAGAGGAGCAGTGACAACAGACACTGCAGAAATACAAAAAAAAATTAAGAAATTACTATGAGCAACTATATGCCAACAAGTTTGACAATCTGGAAGAAATGGACAATTTTGTAGAGGCGTACAACCTTCCTCAGCTAACTCAAGAAGAAACAGAAAACTGAATAGACTGATTACACCAGGGAAATTGAATCAGTAATCAACAATCTCCCAACAAACAAAAGCCCTGGACCAGATGGCTTTGCAGGTGAATTTTACAAATATTTCAAAAAAGAATTATCACCTATTCTCCTCAAGCTCTTCCAAAAAATCCAGAAGGAAGGAAGACTCCCAAACACTTTTTACGAAGCCACTATCGCCCTGATCCCAAAAGCAGACAAAGACACCATAAAAAAGGAAAACTACAGGCCGATATTGCTAATGAACATAGATGCAAAAATCCTCAACAAAATATTAGCGAACAGAATTCAGCAATGCATTAAAAAGATCATACACCGTGATCAAGTGGGATTCATCCCTGGTATGCAAGGGTGGTTCAACATCCGCAAATCAATTAATGTGATACACCACATTAATAAAATGAAAAATAAAAATCACATAATCATATCAATAGATGCAGAAAAAGCATTTGATAAAATCCAGCAGCCATTTATGATAAAAACCCTTAAGAAAGTGGGAATAGAAGGATCATATCTCAACATGATAAAGGCCATATATGATAAACCCACAGCTAACATCATACTCAATGGGGAAAAGCTAAAACCATTCCCCCTAAGATCAGGAACAAGGCAATGTTGCCTACTTTTTTCACTACTATTCAACATAGTGCTGGAAGTTCTAGCCATAGTAATCAGACAAGAAAAAGAAATAAAAGGCATCCAAATTGGTAAGGAGGAAGTAAAATTGTCCTTATATGCAGATGATATGATACTATATATAGAGAACCCTAAATACGCCACCAAAAACTATTAGAGCTGATAGATGAATTTAGTAAAGTAGCAGGATACAAAATTAATATTCTGAAATCATTTGCATTTGTATATACCAAGAGTAAAACATCAGAAGGAGAAATTTAAAAAGCAATCCCATTTACAATTGCTAAAAAGACTATAAAATACCTGGGAATAAATTTAACCAAAGAAGTAAAAGATCTGTACTCAGAAAATTATAAGACACTGAAGAAAGAAATGGAAGGAAATACATATAGATGGAAACACATACCATGTTCATGGATAGGAACAATTAATATAGTTAAAATCTCCATACTGCCTAAGGCAATATACATATTCAACGCAGTTCCTATCAAACTACCACCGACGTTTTTCACAGAAATAGAACATATAATCCTAAAATTTATATGGGACCACAAAAGAAGCTGGATAGCCTCAGCAATCTTGAGAAATAAGAACAAAGTGGGAAGTATAACAATACCTGACATTAAATTATACTAGAAGCCTACAGTAATCAAAACAGCATGGTACTGGCATAAAAACAGACACATAGATCAATGGAACAGAATAGAGAGTCCAGAAATAACTCCATCATTATATGGCCATTTAATCTACGACAATGGAAGGAAGAATGTACGATGGGTAAAGACAGTCTATTCAATAAATGGTGCTGGGAAACCTGGACAGACACATGCAAAAAAATTAAGCTGGACCACCTCCTTACACCATATCCAAGAATAAATTCAAAATGGCTTAAAGACTTAAATGTAAGATCTGAAACCATAAAATACCTATCAGAAAATATAGGAAGAAACTTCACAGACATTACCCGGAGTAAGATTTTTACTGATATATCCCCTTGCGTGAGGGAAGTAAGAGAAAAAATAAACACGTGGGATTACATCCAACTAAAAAGTTTTTTCACAGCAAAGGAAACCATCAATAAAACAAAAAGGGATCCTACTGAATGGGAAAAGATGTTTGCCAATGATATATCTGATAAAAGGTTAATATCCAAAATTTATAAAAAAACTCACTCAACTCAACTCCAAAAAAATAAATAACCCAATTAAAAAAATGGGCAGAGAAAATGAAGAGACATTTTTCTAGAAAGGACATATAGATGGCAAACAGACATATGAAGAAATGCTCAACCTCACTAACCATCAGAGAAATGCAAATAAAAACCATAATGAGATACCACCTCACCCCAATCAAAATGGCTATCATCAATAAATCAACAAACAACAAGTGCTGGTGTGGATATGGAGAAAATGGAACGCTTGTGCACTGTTGTTGGGATTGCAGATTGGTGCAGCCACTATGGAAAACAGCATGGAGGTATCTCAAAAATCTGAAAATGGAACTACCTTATGATGCAGCAATTCCACTCCTAGGTATCTATCCTGAGAAATCCAAAGCCCTAATTCAAAAATATTTATACACTCCTATGTTTATTGCAGCACTATACACAATAGCCAAGACATGAAAACAACCGAAATGCCCATCAGTAGATGACTGGATTAAGAAACAGTGGTACATTTATACAATGGAGTATTACGCAGTCATAAAGAAGAAAGAAATCTTACCATTTGCAACAACATGGATTGACCTAGAGAACATTATGTTAAGTGAAATAAGTCAGACAGAGAAAGACAAATACCATATGATCTCACTTATATGCGGAATCTAAAGAAAAGAATAAGTGAATGAACTAATCAGAAACAGTTTTGGAGACAAAGAGGAAAAACAGCGTTGCTAGATGGGAGGGGGGGTGGGGATAAGTTGTAAGGTGAGGGGATTATAAAACTGTTGGTAACCACAAGGTGGCCACGGGGTTCTGAAAATTAATTTGGAGAATGTAATCAATAATGTTGTAAAGATTTTGTAGGGTATCCGATGGACACGTGTCCCATTTGGGAGACCACCTGAGGGATGATGTAGATGCCTGATCACTGCACTGTACCCCTGAAGCTGAACAATGATGAATGCCGACTATAATTTTACATATATACATGCATACATATATATATATATATATGTGTGTGTGTGTGTGTGTGTGTGAGTGTGTGTGTGTGTGTATATAAATATATATATGTGTGTATATATGTATGTATGTATATACTTACAAGAAGTGGAGTGCAGCATTAGGAATAGAGACAATGGAAATGTAATGGCTCTGTGCGATGTCAGAGGGATAGTGGATGGTGGGAGGGGGGTTCACATAGTGTGAGAGATATAAATGATAAATGTCTAAGTATTACTTTGTCTTGTGCACCTGAAACTAATAAATACATTGAAAAAATAAAAAAACTTGAAGGAATGTCTTTTTTGAGTTGTATGTTTTAGGTATTTCAATACTGATTAAATTATGAAGACGATAAATCGAAGCATCTAAATGTCTTCATTTACTTTAAAAAAACAAATCAATGTCAGCATATGAAAACTGCAGGTACTGATTAATGCTAAGTTCAAACAATACATAAAACGCATTGATATTGCTAAAATGTCTCATTTACTGGTCTCATTTACTGGTAACCACCAATGATGAGTAATCAAAGTACAATTAATCAAATAAACAAATATTTAGACATGTTGTTTGATGTATAGAAGAAATGTAGATTGTGGAAACTTCAATTGTCTTCCCACCAAGTATAGTCAACTTGGCATTTAGTCTTCTAAATGACACAGAAGCTGAGATAGTGCTGGGCTTAAATTGAATTTTGACTTTGGGGTAGGGGGAAAATAATAAAAAAGAATAACTCAATTGTTTGAGGGAGCTTATTGCCAATTCTAATAAATATTACTAAAATAATAAGCGTGATGGATGAATCATTTAATATTTAGTAACGGTTACCCAATTTGTAGTCAATACTTTGCAAGGTATTTTGTGAATGAAAAAAAAAATGTATCGTTTTAGATCTATGCTTTTTAAAAACATTCCTCTATATGTTTTCTTTTCTTTAACGCTCAGTTTAGTAATATACTGAGGGTGCCAAAAATATGTATACAAGTAGACGCTTGGTCAATGTTGCTCAAGCAGTAGTTTGCCATAATCAGAAGTGTCCGGATGCTGATGGTAACCACTTTGAGTATCTCTTGTAATTGCAGAAGTCAAACGTGATTTGTATTCAACTTTTGTTATTGGTATATATTGAGTATTACAATTTTAATACAGTTTTCCTTTTTTAAAATTTGTATACATTTTTTGGCTCTGTCTATCTATCATCTATGTCTATCTGTATTCTTTGATTATAATTTAATCTTTAAAATATGTATTTGTGAGATTAAATTAAAGATGCTTTGTCTTTCATGTGGCTTGTAAAAGCCCAAATACCAATTAACTACTATATCGGAATAGAACAAGAAAAGAAACTTTATCATTCTTGTATTGATACCCTAATATCAATACTATTCTTTTTATAATCTTTTATTTTTTAGAAAGTTGTACTCATATGAGACACTGACAGAAAATCACATTTGTGGTAAAAATTTTTAAATTTAAAATTTAATTGTAGTCTTCTAAAAGTTTTATTGTGAATTACTTGTAGTTATAGTATAACCTATTAATGATAGAAACAGTTAGTGAAACCGTTTTGCTAAAGAAGCTACTATTTATTCATACCTGTTATAAACATTACTTTCTAGCACTAGTTCTATATGCTCTGCTATATAGTTATATAAAACTTTTAGATCATATATGTATATATAAGCAATTAAGTGAGACTGATCAAGAACCATAAAGTCAGAAATCGTGATGCATTTTGTTTATTCTCTAGTTTCTAGTAGTATGTAAAAGTAGTATTAAATGAAATCAAGTATGAAAAATCTTTTCCACCTGTAAGTTATTTGATATAAGCTATCAAGTAAACCATAATTTATGATTTCTTGGATCTCTCTCCACATAAAAGGTGAAGAGGGAAATTGATTAATAAGTGCAGTATTAAAATAAGACAAAAATAGGTTACATCTTATGTGCTATGATTTCAGTAAGTTCTATATTTTTTTCTAAAATATAGAAAAAAAATCCCTCCAATGAGGTGTCATACTTATAAATCCATCCAAAACCTTATATTATTTGTATCAAGACAAGCTAAACACAGTTCTTCATTCAGTATAATCTTGAACTTATATTTCCCTGTTCTATAATGACAATGAGCAGTTGGCATATCCTTCCTGTTTGCCTAGCTTCCTTTGTGAAGTTTCTGTTCAAATGTTCTGTACTTTTTTTCATTGAGTTGTTTATATATTTTTACTGATTTGTACATTTTATATGAATATATGAAAAATATATACTTTATCACATATAAATATACATGTTATTTATAAAACATATCTTTTATCATATACACAGTCGGACAATTAAGTTCACGAACTTGTTGCAATGATGTTGCTAATCTTTTTTGATATCAGAGGGATTATTCATTATGAATTTGTACCAACTGGACAAACAGTTAACCAAGTTGACTATTTGGAAGCACTGAAAAGGCTGCGTGAAAATCTTAGACGACCTGAACTTTTCACCAACAATTAATTCTTGGCTCTTACATCATAACAATGGCACACTAGCTCACATGGCACTGTTTAAGAGGGAGTTTTTAGCCAGTAAACAAATAACTGTATCGTCACACCCTCTCTACTCACCTGATCTGGTCCCCAATGACTTCTTTCTTTACCCAAAGATAAAGGAAATATTGAAAGGAAGAGATTTTGAGTACATTAAGGACATCAAGGGTAATATGACAACAGCTTTGATGGCCATTCCAGAAAAAGAGTTCCAAAATTGTTTTGAAGGGTGGACTAGGTAGGCGCTGGCATCGGTGCATAGCTTCCCAAGGGGAGTACTTCAAAGGTAACCATAGTGATATTCATTCAGCAATGAGGTATATAGCAGTTTTCCTAGGATGAGTTCGCAAATTTAATTGTCCAACGTCATATGTGATTTCTGGTATGAGAGTCATCTTCCCTCTTTTTTTTTTTTTTGTCAGATTTGTATAGTACAAATATTTTTCTCTCAGTCTAGACTTGTCTTTTTAAATGCATCTATCGATAAAAGATCTTAATGCTGTTGAATCAACTTCTTTCCCCCTTTTATTATTAGTGCTTTCGTGTCCTTAGGAGTCTTTGTCTATCAATAGGCCATAAACATGATTCTCTTTTAGAAGCTTTATAAATTTAACTTTTGCATTTAGATCTATGATTCATGTCATAGTTTTTTGTGTGTATGTGGTACGTGAAAGTGTTCTTTTTTTCCCCCCATATATACTTCAAGTTTTTTCAGCATCGTTAAAAGTCCACTTTTTTCTCTTTTGCTTAACAGAATCCCTCTGCCTTTGACAGGCTAGCTCCTCTATTAACGTGCAGAGTCAATCCATGGCCCATCCCCACGACCATAGCAACAGATTTCTGTTTCCCCTGAAAGTGATCATTGCTCTCTGCAATTTAGTTCCTTTAGTTGTCATTATGTCCACAGCTTTCTGAAATCTTCAAAAAAATGACCATTTTACTTATGTTTTTCATTAGTTTTGTTCATTGTTACAGTGAAATTCATATTTAAATATTTATCAGTACATTTTTTTTAAAGTTTTATTTTTAGTGTTTTCCTAATGTTTTAGATGACTACAATAAGTTATCAGGCTGTCTGTGCCACCCTGTTGCTGGAAACACAGGCCATCTCATTCACTCTGATATCTTGATTATACATGCTCTTGCTCACCATCTCGTGCACTGCCCTTAAAAAAATGAGGCTTTCAGTAGGTGACAAATAGCACTTCGGATATTGTCTGGACATTGGTGATTTAAAGATTATAATTGACTGAATTTCCAGTTTCCTCAAATTCGTTATTTTTTTTTTGTATGGCACGTAAAATTATTCATATTCTGTACCCCCAGGAAAACTAAGCCAAATAATAGCTTGAACCTAGAGATGGCTTATGCATGGTTCCAAAATTACCTTCCGTCTAATTTTTCAGAAAGGTGAAAACAAAGTATTATCCAGTGAGCTAAATTCTCAGCAGGAGAACAAAATTTTAAGCTGGTTGCCATGGTAATTCCATTCTTGTATGCAATTCTCTCTCAACTTAGCTTGATGGCATTTGGACTGAGTAATGAAATGAAAAGAAAGGACTGATGATTTTACTTGCTTTGAAAATATCTACAATTAGAACTGTACATATTTCACTCCTTCCTTTACCTGCCCCTTAGTTTTTTTTTTGTTTGTTTGTTTGTTTGTTTGTTTTTTCTAAAAGGCTACTACTTTCACAACTACTATAATCATTCTAGTGGATATATCCATTTAAACGCCTTCATGTCTAGACTAATGGCAAGTCAGGATAGGTTTATAGGGTTAAAATTTAACCCTACTTAATAGAGTTAAATTCCTCACTACTGATCATTCATGGGTCACATGTAGTAGGTTGTCGACATCTTTTACTTTGAGCTAATTATGGTCAGTTACACTATATAATGGCTGTATTTTATGTCAGAATTAAAATGATTGCCTGATCTTCTCCAGGTTGAGTGTCTAGGCTCACAAATTTGACATCAATGCTTAAAGTGAATAATACTTTCAGTTTTTTTTCCAGAGAATCAGCATCACCTATGGATATATAAATCTATCCATCTATCTATCTATCTATCTATCTATCTATCTATCTATCTATCATCTATCTGTCTATCATCTATCTATCTATCTATCTAACTATCCATCCATCCATCTGTTTCCATAGGTTATTGCTTTCCAGGAGTGAGGTACTGTCATATGCATTAGAGAAATGTGCCACTAATGGTTATAGCATGTATGAAAATATGAGAAAACCAAATGACCATTCTTACGTATTTCGAAGGACACTGAATTAAAAATTTAGGTTACTATTTGTGTGTGGTCTTTGGTTTGGTCTCCCCATTCCAACACACATTCTTTTTCTCAAATAGAAATACAGTAATTTCACACATGCCTTGTGACATTGATGAGACATGACTGAGACATGACTGTAAAAGGTAAAAAACAATCAACATATGCATCGTCTGGATATTGTAGATATCTGCTGTGCTGTGTGCACGTCCATATTTTTTTTCAGTTCCTCACACTTAAATCCCTAAACACTCTTTGTGGAAGAATTCTTTGTGTAATTGAGTAAGTAGGTGAGAAAGAAGGATTATACCAATGCAACATCCGACATACACAGAGGGAAATAATCCATAGAAAGACTGTTTTATGAGGTGCTATTTATCTGCTTCCCACTTTCCGCATTATGGTCCACCAAATTCGTCAGTTTGGATTCATTCCAATTAACTATATTTTACTGACTAGAGTTTTTTTTTTTTTAATTATAAATATAAGGTAACTAAAAGCTTAACTGATGATAACTAAATCTGTACCAAGGAATGAGAAACACACAAACATGATTCTAGAATTGATTGTAAATATACTTAGCAAATGCTGCATGACTTCTGACATAAAGTTTCAGTCTCTTTTCTTTAATGAACCAATAGAACATTACCAGAGTTGTTAAAGTAAGGTATTTTGGGTTATGTATTGCTTTTCTGGCTCAATTTCCATTTCTTCTAGATTTAACTTATTTGTGTTCCAGATTATTCTTGTACCATGCATTCTACAATGGGAAAGGTTGGTGTCTTTTCTCAGGGCCCTTGTTTTATCTGAGGAAGATGCTCACTCTTTTATTTATTGTGAATTTCTAGAAACAACTGCTCTCTTCAATATGCTCTATAAAATGTCTACTGGTTATTTGCTAAATGTGGAAAGAAATGTTTCTCTTTTTTCAGTGTTCCATCTTCCTTCTCTTTCTGTGCTATACTGTGGTACAATATATTCTGTTCCTTATGTCCAGAAAAGTCACCAACTTATTTGGGTCTAAGATGAAAAATTGTCCCTTGCATTTTTTAGCACCAACATAGTATATCTTGATAGTAATGTGATTTGCAATTTAGCAGTTTATGCCCACCCTGGTGTGTGGTACATCACATCCTAGAAGTATGATGAGGAATGAAGAGATCACTCAGATCGTAAATTAAAGAATCAAAGATAAATATAGGTATCTATCTCAACATTCTTTACTTGCCCTTTTTCTTAGTTTTACGTTTTACCTTCATCCCTATTTCTCTACAAATTCTTTCCTAGCAAATCTCAGAGTTATAATTAAAACATCCAAGTAAACTATTTTTTTTTCATTTATTTTTCTGGTTTTTGTTTGTCAGCTCAAGTGGAAGTTCATAGGATGTGTACACAATAATGACCTGCTGAAATTTCCAACCAAACATATTCATTACATGCTTCACCCCCACCCCCCATCGATATTATCCCGGGTTCCCTACTTTGGCTACCATAGGTTAACTTCTCAGTAATCTAGACTCTAGATATTAATGAACTTTGATTTTTCTCCATGCCATTATTTATTTGAAATGCAGTTTTATTGCTAAAATAGTTCTCCTATATATTCCCTACTTCCTGCTCTGTGCCTACTACTTCCTTCCAGATCCTTAAAACACTGTCTTGAACTGTTTCATTTTCCCCCTAATCTGTTGCCTTGCTTCTGGAACGTACTTACCTTTATTTCATAATACATGTTTCTGTAAAATTGAATTTTAAAACACTATTATGATTATATTTCACTTCTTTTGAAAAATATTAAGTGGCTTACCATTACCTAGAGCAGGGGACAGCAAAAATTTTCTTTAAAATGCCAGATAGTAAATATTGTAAGTTTTCCAATATACGTCTGGTCTCTAATACAGCTGTTCAAACCCACCATTGTGTTACAAAGGCAGCCATACACAACATCTTAATTAGGGGGCATGCATATGTTCCGACAAAATTTATTCCCTATCTGCTGAGTGCTACTATAGCATTACTTTGCAATTTTTCCCCCACCAAAATCCAAAATTAATTTTTTACGAACTAGACTATTTTTAATGGAATTTCATGTTGTGTCTTCATATTTAATACAGATTTAAATGCACATTTCATCTCTCTCCAATATATATTTTAAATTAATTACTACAAAGTAAAAGGAAAGATTGAGGCATATGTGGAATAGATAGCTTTGGCTCCTCTTATACTCAGTAAGTTCAGGAATACAGGTACTCCATTTTAAGAAACATTAGCTTCCAGTATAAATCCTGGCTTCTGTCCTGTCTTTCTATAGCACATATGCTCTTCTTACAACCAAGCCTTCTAAGCACTTCCCTTTTAGTCCTGGTTTGTTCATACCACCCTCAGGCATCCTCCTTCCTCTATCTGGATCAGCTCTATAATCATCGTTACACTGTTTTTTAAATACATCTTTGACATTTCTTTGCACAAATCACCTGTCACCCGACCAGAGGTGGATTCACCCACTGCTAAAATCCCATGGACTTTACTTGTATTTCTCTTTGAACACATTATGCTCTAGTCATTTATTAATATATATTTTCTCCTCTGCTAGACTGCCTAATTCTAATGAAGGGCAGAATTTACAGATAGTTTATTTTTCAAGCCCCAGATGGCTTTGTGCAGAATAAAGACTTTCTAATTATTTATTTTATAAGTAAATATGGTTTGTTCTGAGAGAAATGATGTCAGCACTATGGGTTTCTTTCCCACCAATAGTAGGATTATCAAGATGAAAGCTTATTTGCATAGGGTCTTTCTTTATTTCTCTTTTCACTTAACAAATATGTATAAAATATCCATAGGATGCTAGAAAATGTTCTAGATACTAGACTTAATAGATATGACCAGAGTGATGAGGTCCCTACTTTTATAGATGACACTGTGGAGCTTGGTAGGGAAGAAAAAATTACACATCTGGCAGTGTATGTGTTATAACAAGGAAGAATTAATGTTGCATTATAGAGAGCAACTGGGTGGAGTGTCTACCTTTAGACTGAGGGATCCTAGAAATCTTCTCTGAAGAAATGGCAACTGAGTTAAGACCTGTAAAATAGGGGAAATGAGATATTCAAAGTTCTGAAAAATGAGGATTCTAGGAAAAAGAAACAGTTGAGAATAAAGATGATATGTTTGAGAAGAAGAGTAGTGTACCTTCAGGTAAGGTAAGGTAAAGTGTGTGTGTATGTGTGTGTGTGTGTGTGTGTATGTATATTCATATATTCGTATGTTATTCTGCATGGGATGGTAGTCTAGTAAAACAGCAAGTTGAGTCAATAGTGAAGAGGACGGTTTTCTCCTTGTGTAGTATGTACACATCACTGGGAAGAACTTTAGGGGAAGGCCTTTATTTAGGAGTCCAATGGCTTCAGCTCTAGGAAGAAGTGAGATACAGAGTTGATTAGGAAGAGACAGTGTCATGTGCACATAGTTATCTAAAGAGGTACAATAAATCTGAATGGCCACTTAGAACGTTAGTATCATAGGTTAGTTCAAGATCAGGCCACTCAAGTAAGCCTTGTTATGCTTTACACAGCTGGGCAAAGTTCCTTCAAATCCTCAATAGGAAGTAATCCAACTGCATTAGGGAATAAAAGACCTGCTTATTCTCCCCTCCCCCAACTTCTTTAATGTTAATGTTTCAGAAAGGGTGATCCTAAAGCTATCAAAGCTCCCTGTTGGTGTTCAAAAAATAATGAGAGGAAGTTTGAAGGTGACATCCTTTTAATCCAGTTTGTACTTGCAATAGCACACCTTGAATCTTTAATAATTTAATAACTTTGTAGAGAAAGAATGTACCTATCTCTAGAGTTCTATCTTTCTCTTTCCCGGAAGTCTCTTGGGGGACTTTCAGAATATGTATGCTTATTTTAAAGTTAAAATGTGTTCAGCAAGATGATTCTATGCAGAATAGTACGTGTGTTTGCTGTGATATTCTGTAGTGTTGACTTCCAGGAAGGCGTGGAAGTGTAGGATTCATGGCAACCTTTCTTCTCCCAGGATTATGTGTGTATCTTGCTGCTCTTGAGGTCAGCACAAAAAATAAGGGCAATGATAAGCTATACTGTAGATGAGTAAGTAGATCAAATGGAAGGGAATTATTATTAATAACTCACATAGAAAAGCAGAATTCATCACATTCTTACAACCTAAACCCATCAGAGATTTCTGAGACCTGATAATTTTGCTGCTGAAAGTCTTGTTTTTCTAGCCATAGTAGTGTGTATATATATGAGGTAGTATAACAAATACATTTTTCTGTGTACTTGCTCCTGGTGGAAAGAAAATTCATTATCATCATTTTTTGTTTAAAGAAATCGAACATCATATAAATAAAAGATTGTATACTAAATTTTTTTGTATACTAATATACTAAAACCATGAAAGCTCAAATCTGTGGTTGAGGAGAGATTGCTCTATTTCCCACAAAGAGAAAATGCCCTGTATTGCTTCAGTGGGGCTCTCATAGCTAGAATATGGTACTAGGTATATAAATTAATACACACCTATATATATATTATATAAATATGTATATGACATACATATATAATAATTCAATGCCAATAATAAAAGAAAAAAAGAGAAGAGTTTATGTTCTTGAATTTTTTTCTTAGTATACATTTACTAAATAGTTTTAAAATGATGGACACTACATCATATGCCAAAAACCAAGATGTCTAAAAAATGGTTTCTGCCCAGAGGGATCTCATGTTTTAGCAAAATAGAAAGTTTTATCAAAACTATAATACAGAATAAAATGAACTATAATGGATTTGGGAAGGAAGTGCCTGGAAAAAAAGACATACCTTTTGGCAACTGGACTAAGTTTTTTGTTTGTTTTTATTGTTAGTACTTTTTATGTCTTATATAAGAAATCTTTGCCAAATCCAACATCACAGGGATTTCCTCCTGTATTTTTTCCTAGAAATTATATAGTTTTAGCTCTTTAAGTTAGATATATGATCTATTTCATACATGTATAATTATAGTATATATATATATATATATTTCAATTATATAATTTATATACGTATAGAAATATATACATTTTCATAGCACTTAACAAATAAATACTAAAGGTCCACAACATCTAAATCAACAACCAAACCCTAAATTATAACTTCTTTAAGAAGCAGCACTCCAATATCTAAGCATAAGATATAAGTATAAAGCTTTTAAAACTGAAAGTTAATAAAATTTTTGACGCTCTATAGATATGTTAAAGTTTCTTTGCCTATGAATATCTCATTATTTTCACATCATATTTTGAAAAAATTCACATTTCCCCGTTGAATTATCTTGGAGCTTTCGTAAAACTGAATTGATTATTCACAATTTTTTAATACTTCTTTATGTGGGGATATCTAGTATCCTCTAGTGAGCCACGTAAGTCTATATTTTATCTGCCCACCTATGATCTGCATGGCATTTTTCTCACACTGGACATGTGATAAAGGATTTTTATACCATAGCCATGCAAAGAGGCCTTATACCTAAGCAATGTAAGTGTGAGTATGTAGTGAGGAGAAGGTTGGGGGTAGAATACGTAATTGTTTTCACTTTTGAAAATGATTGAATCTGTCACAATAATATCTTGGATTTCAAAGGTTAAAAGACTTTAAATTATTCCTGATCACCAAGCAAATTGTCACTTGTTCATCTCCATGGGGTACTGATATGTTGGGTGGCCATCTGGTTCTTATTTTCAATGCCAGAAAGCAGGACTTGGAAGGGCTCCTAGGAGCTATTAGTTATAGTAGAAGGCAAACTGGACATTTCCTCCCCAGTTTGAAGCCATGAATTATATAGTTTATCTCCGGAACTCAGATTGGGAAAGTAAGAAATGTTTTATGTTTTTATATCAACTTTGGCTTCTTAGCTGAAATGCTTAAACTGTTTAGAACTTACATACTGAAATGCAAACTGAATGAGTGTCTGGTTTTTGTCTTTTTATCTTAAATTTTTAAAGTCATTCCTTCAACAGTTACATATGCATGGTATAAATTTCTCATTTGAATGCAAATGAAAATAAGCTCTATTATATCTAGAGGCATTACCTTAGCATCAAGTATTCTTAAGGTCTTATTTTTAAATTCTCACAGAAGAGTTCTGCAATTCTAGGTCAGGTCAATTGTAATTTGATCCAATAATATTAGTCAAGTTCTAATGAATTTTTGGAGGATTTGGAAACTCTAGCATTTTACTTTATATACTATAGCAAACTGGCATTAAAGAGACCAACATCAGTGGCTTGAGCATAAATTGAATTGCATAACTTTGGTGGCTGTCAAAAAACTAAAGGCCATCTTCAAAACCAACAATAAGATTGAATGTTTTCCTACAGTGGATTTTCCAGTGCTCTCTAAGGAAAAGCTTAGATCCTTGGGTCGTTTTCTTCTGTTCAGAAAACTTACGGTGTTCCCCACTGTCAATGAAGTAAAATCTGAACCTCTGAGTTTGTCCTTCAGATCCCTTTATGGTCTGGCTCCACCGTCTCATCCAACCATTTTATTCTCTACATCCAACCTTCATATCTCTCACCTTAAACGATGTGCTAGGGTACAATTTCTGACCAACCATTTCTCTAACTCAGTATCCTCGTATGTCTAGTAATACTTTTCTTGGATTGGGCCTATGCGACTAAATCTTAAAAGACCAAATCTTACAAGAATAGGCTCAAATGGAAACTGACCCAAGAATTATTAGTTTGTGAGTTTCAACAGTAAGTGAAACTATCTCAGTGCTCCACTTTTCTTATGGTATTTATTTTATTCAGCCTTCCTATATGCATTTGGATAAGCATGTAATTTTTATCCTTATTCCTTGAAAGTAGATTCCTATTGAAAGTTTTGTAGAATAATGATAAAAAAAAGATATAGATCATTTTCCAACTTGAAAAATCCATGTTAGAAATGTTCTAGATACTGCTTCAAACCTAACTCGTAAATCTTTCTAATTCCAGCTGTCAATCATTTCTGAAGCTGACAGACTCTTATTTTAATAACTCAATATTAAGGTCCTCTAAATTAAGTACATGCATTCATCAGAATGTGATGTGAATAACATCTGGAATTACTTCATGATTCACTTTAACTGTTCAGGTTTAATACTCTGTTCAGGTTTAATACTCTAAAGTTTTACTACAATAAAAATTAGTCTTGTAAAACACTTCACTAGGTCATGATTAGAAACATCGTATTTCTAATCAAACTCACTCCGTCCAAGTGTTCCTCTCACTGAAGCATGTAAACTTAAACATGTTATCCTCTTTTCCTAAACACCAATGTTAGAGTCAAATACAACTACAGATATACTTCAGGTGGTATATCCACATTTCTATCTGAGAAAAGAGATATTTCATAGAAATCCAAAATTTTGATTTTGTTATTATTATAGACAGATCCTCCATAATTATTAATCCAATATCAGACAGGATTGGTAGCATAATGAGTGCCAACTCTTGTTAAGGTTATCCATGTGGAGTAGGTTTCAGTAATTGGAGTGAGGAATTTAATTTTAATTGTTAATCATTATTTGCATCATATACACTGAAGGCTAAGAGGTCTTGTGCAAGTATCCTTGGAATCAGTTATCATCAGAGAATTGAATACCAAACACTCTGAAAAAGAAAATTAGAAGAGTGATGGTGATTTGAAGTATGTTGTTATTTAGAATCTTTGAAGATAAGGTTTTTTTTGGTTTGTGTTTGTAGAACATTCATCATAAATATGTGAAAATCACATGAAAAATCTAGTATTCAGGAATATATTCTTAAGTGATAGATAGATAGCCTGTGGATTAGTGTAAAAAAATAACTCTCCCCTTGGAGATAAGAAAACCTTACTTTTGTGTGATCCTTGATGAATCGTTTTAAAATAAATAATTAAAGAATCATAGATGTTCATTACCCTTCAATTATTTTTTCTAAATAAATATCCATCTTTGAGCCATTGCCAGTATTTTTCCTCCATCTCCCATATTCACGTATCTATCTTTTATGTCCCAATCTACTGCTCTGTGTATTAGAAAATCCTAGAAAGATAACATATTAAATCAAATACCAGCATTTTTGAAAGTGTCTCTTTCTGTAAGTAACAAAACTATTGTTCAATTTCATTGCTTACTATCGAAACATTGCTCTTATATTAATTTGAGCCACAATTCACAGATCTGGCAAAAGTTTATCTTGAAAATGCAAAGTTGTTTCTCAAAAGTGATAAAATACCAAAATAAACTAACAATTTGTTACAAAACATTTTGTTACAAATTAATCTTAGCATATCAACCTTACCAACTATACTTGCTTTAAAGTCAAACCTATACCAGCAAAAGAAATACAATTTTTAAATGCACACAGACACACACACACACACACACACACACACACACACACACTCACACATCTCTGGGAAGACACTTAATAATCCTCGTAGAGAAAATAAGCGCTACAGTATCAGGTCAAGTTCATTTGTAGTTAAAAAAAGACAAAAAAAAAAAAAAAAACGTTCTGAGGCAAGTTGGCTATCAAATATTTTGTGATACAAAAACTGTTTAGAATTCCCCCCAAAGTCCCAAAAGTAGGACTTTCCCATTTGAATTAGAAATCCTCAATATATTAAAAAAAAAAAAAGGAAAATCTGATATCTGCTCCACTTTTTCATAAGAGCAACAGTCTGTAAAATAGATTATACTTAAACAATTACTATAATTGTAAACAATACTCACAGACAACTAAAAAGCACCAAATCAGTAAATAACAAATAATTGTATAAAATACAAAGAGCCCTAAGATTTCCAAAGTCAAGTGCTAATTGTAGCAAATGTTTGCTGCACAAGACCTGCTTCCAAGCCTCTATGCTAAGAATTTTCTGGATGCAAAGTTGTAGAAGATATGACCCTTATTGGCACCCAGCAAACATATTCTAGCTTTGAAGAAAATTGTTACTACTCCCAAACTTTTAATATTCAATCCAAAGTAACCTTCCAAATATATAGTGATGGAAAGAGAACTGACTTGACTCTGGGTAGTGAACACACAATGCGAGATATAGATGATGTATTACAGAATTGTGCACCTGACATCTATGTAATTTTACTAACCATTGTCACCCTAATAAACTTTAATTTTAAAAAAAAGTAACTTTCATGACAGGAGGTGGAAGACAACGGAGAACGTGGTAGATGTTTTTAGTGCAGTACTAAGCATAAAACATGATTTTTATAAAAAAGAATAGAGCAAGTCCAACTGATCCCTGAACTCCATTTGCAGCCCCGCTAGCCATGCACACCAATGCACTGGAAAGAAAAGAAGAGAAAAAGGTTATTCAAGGCAAATGTTTGTTTTTTCATTTGTTCGTTCATTTATTGCCAGAACTAGTCTTTTTGACAAAATTGAAGAATTTACAAAGTACCTAATGTATGACAAAGTGAAAGATTTAAAGAAATTGTTCCTGCTATTTATATGCAGCTGTCAATTAATTGATATTATTGTTTATTGGCTTCCTCTCAAATCTATAGAATTTCTACCTTGATCAAACGAATGTAAAACTTATATTGGTTAAATTAGACCAAAAATATTAATTCTATCCTGGCACATAATCCCCATTCATGATATCCTTGTATATAAAGGTATTTATATAGTATGCGATATTCTATAGTGAGAATATTAGGATAGAATTGCTCTAATAAAAAGTAACTTGAGTCATGACACAGAGAGTCTAACTAAGGAAATTTTGGTTAATGAGGTTTGTACATAATCAAGAAGAATTGAGAAAGTAGTTACAACATATATATGTTTGTATGTAGGAACTGTAGGGGGACTTACTTCTAGAGTTTTCACATATGAGCTAGATAAAAATATGTTTTTACATACCCACTACTTTACATTTAAGATATACAAATTGTCATCCACATCTACACACTACCAATCTTTATTTTGTCTTAGAAAACATAAAATCGATATTTTTTGCTGAAGTGTTCAAATATTCTCTAATAAACTAATTTCCTAACATTAATTTTTTCATAAAGAGTTAAGTTCCTAAACTACTGAGTCTTCTCCCACAGAGAATTTTCTGACTTTTTTATCTTCCACTTGGCATTTTCTTCTGGCAGTTGTTTTATATATAGCTCCTTAAATCCTTTCCAATGTATCTGAATCAAGAAACTTCCCAACTAGTCTTAAACCTGTCATTTCCAGTCACTTCATTAAATACACATCATAATGAAAAGGGGTGCACAGTGTAATAAAAATAGTTATAAAAATATTCATCATTTATTGAGTCTATACTGTGGGCTAGATACAATGTTCAATGCATGTTATCCAGAATTGTTTTTCCTTAAGAAAACACTGAGAACTGTGTACTAGTATCCCCATTTGTCATCATTTTGTTGGTTGGAATAAACAACTGTTTTTCAAAATGTTTAAGCAACTTGTAGGTGCTTAGCAATATATATCAATTCCTTCACTCTTACATTATATATATATACATTATATATATATATATATATATACATTATATGTACACAGTATATATATATACACATTATATATAATATATATAATATATACATTATGTATAATGTGTGTGTGTGTGTGTGTATATGTATATATATAAATGAGTGAAGAAAAAAACAAAGAATGGATATGTAAGATTGCTCTTGGTTATCCACCCAGTACTACACAATGGAATTCGAAATTGGACCTAATATATGTGACTACAGAGAGCACAGCTTTTCTTTAAAAGATCTTATCCCATAGTCAGAGTTGCATGATGTAGCAGAATGTAGTAATTAGGAGCATAAATACTGACTGATCCTTCAGTTCAAAAATGGGTCTATCACTGTGTGACCGTGAGTGAGCATCAATCCTCTCTGAGATTTTCATGTCATGTGTGCAATGCTATAAAGTCTGTGGAAGAATTCAATGAAGGAAGGAAAGAAAATTAGTAAAAAAACAAAACAGTTATTATTATGTAAATGATGTTAATATTAATTGCCTGTTTTATGACAGCAACAAATATATTCAACTGTGTTCTAAATGGGACTAGAAAAGAACTGCATTAACTGGTAACAGCCATATCTCCAACTTTTGCCCAAAAGAAGTCTTACAATTTCCAAATTCTTCACTAGATTGTGTAAAATCCAGAATATCTCGCTGTAGTGAGCAAGGGTTGCATTTTCTGGTTTATGTTTTTCTCCAGTAACAAGGACAAACTGGGTGAAAAAGTAGGTGTTTGCATTTTATGGTTTATTCCAGCAGACTAAACTAGAGCTACTGCCTACCTAGGTGCTGACTTAGATTTCCAAAGGGCTTTTGTTTCTTCTTTTATTTTCATTGAGTAGATATTATGGCAAGAATAGAAAACAGAGAAAAGTGAAATGAAGAATTCTAGTTTTATGCCCAGAAAAATATATACTCTCTGCTCTCCCCTCCTTTTCCTTTTTCTCCCTTATCATCCCCCCTCTTCTCTCCCCTTTGCACTCTGCCCTCCCACAACCCTCTCCTTTCTCTCTTTGAATTCTCAACTCCAGTGGTAACCATCTCTACTTTCTGTGTGGCACAATGTTCTTCAGACTTCCCCATATTGAGGGGATCTGCTTTTTCTACAACAGTTCAAACTCTTGAATCTCACCCTGTGGCCAGAATCCTACAGAGTACTATTCTTGCTCTGCCCCTTCCCTTTGGCCATTCTTCATTCTCAATAAAATGTCAGTCAATCAGTCATTTTCTAGTTGTTTCAAATCATTGGGCCTACTCACCTTTCACTTCTCTATCACATCTGGAGCAAGGATTCAAGAAATTTAACAGTAACCTTAATCCTTCCTTAAAATCTTCAGTTTTTTTGACACTCTGCTACTTTCTTCTTTCTACTCTTAGGCTCTCTATAATGCAGTTTTTATACTCCCCAATCTTAGGCATTGAGTGTTACTGAGGAAATTCATGCTATTATATTTTAGTAGGCTTACATTTTTGTCCATTAAAAAATACGTATATCTATCTTTCTAGAAATGACTACCACATTTCTCAGGGGAATTCTCCCAAACTTACTCCACTTGTTAAAACTCCCACACCTTAACATCTTGTCCTTTTCTTTATTTTTGTTGTACATATTTTTCTTTTTACTTAATATAAAGTATATGTATTCATTTTAGAAAATGCTAACAAACACTGCTTTTCTAAATAAGATAAAGAGAATAACCCCTTCCTCCCCCCACACATACTTGCTCTCTCCTACAATGAATTGAATTTAAGAATAAGTAAAACAAAAAGGACACACCTCTTCTGATCTTCAGATTGGAAGCAGGGGATTGGGCTGGTAGCCCTTTTTTTTTTAATAACTGAAATAGCAGGGAAATTAAAAACAAACAAACAAACTAATTAACTTACAAAAAAAACAGTCCTGATCTATGTGATGTAGCTTCATAAATATGTGGCTTACTGAGATAGTGCCTGACACCTGATCTTCCTTAGCTTTTTCTAAAATAAGAACCTCTAGTATGTATCCAGAGGAGCTATTCCACACTGGAGGAATATTATTATAATAATATTTATTTATAACTGCATCTATTTTTGAGAGAGGAAACTCAGATTATGAGAATTTCTTAGTCTAAAGACTGAGGAGAGGAGAAACACAAACTTCTGTTGTTTTTCATTTCATGACAAATATAAAAATTTTAGTTTTAAAAAGCTAAGGATTTTAATCACTCACTATGGTGAAGGAAATGAATGGATTATAATACTGAAACTGTGAAGGTTTTCCATTGTTGATGATATCAGATCTAGAATTTAAAGAATATTAAGATATCCTGAAGAAGACAAGAGCTCATCGTCTAGTGAAGATTAATTGAAGCAGATGATCATAAGGAACACTTGGGAAGACAGGGATATCACAATGGGTAAGTAAAGACTTGAATCTGAATTAGGATTAAATCTTGGGAATGTTAATATCAGTAAGAGTATCTGGTGGGCATACTGAAGTCTCTTGGGAGGGAGCTCATATAAGGCAGACTTTGAATGAAGCACAATTTGACTAAGCCAGGTCTCTCACATTAAATGCCTTGATAATTTAGAGCCATCTGAAATAGTGTTATAAACAGTACCATATTTTAAAAAAAAAGCCTTTATGTTTTTGTATACATCCCTCAGTGTCCTTAAGATAAATTCCTTGTAATTAAATGATTAGGTCAGCAGTTTACAAAATTTAGGCCAACTCTTTCACTTTTAATAGGATGCCTTTCTTTTCCTCCCTGTATTTTTAGAAGCGACAGACCATCTGAGGTGAATTCCTTCTACCTTTCTCTAGGGCATCACAGGAACTGTAAAGAGTCTGTTATTTTATCCTATTTCCACGTTAACAAGTACGTATCATGGATGCTGGCAGAAGACTCGAAACATTTGGATCAGAGACAAAAGACTATGTTACAGTGAAATAGGAAGCATGATCTTCATGCTCATATTACCTGCTTTTGGTCCCAAGTCCCAAGGGATGAGGTGGAAAGACCCAGAGAGATGCTGAACATACAGTGTGTTTTTGTCACAGTTGAGAAACACTGGGCTTAGGAAACTCCAAATTTTAAATGGACTGCTAACAAACCTGCCCAATATTTGCCTTGAAGGGAAACATTGTCTATTTATGCTGATCAGGAAACAAATCTTCCCTCTACCTCCAATACTTTTACTATACAATCATCTGTGAAAAAAATAGTCCAGGACAAAAAGTCATATAAGACCTTCAGAGATGTGAGAGACCCATTGAGAGTTGTATCCAAATAGTCCGTGTTTTAGATGATTTGCTACTTTATATTGCCAAAGAAATTTGAATATTTGTTTTAAATTCCAAGACCACCAGTTAATACCTTGTGATTATGGTTAACCTAAACTCATGTCAGAGTGCTTTGTTGTATTTTTTCCCCCATCTATAAAACGGAGTAATCATAAAATCCAACTCACAGAGTATCGGTGAGAAAAATGAGAGAAGATGTGAAAGTGTTTTCATAGTGTGCCAAAATTACAACTATATGTTAGTCAACAGTAAAAATAATCAATGATTCATTTTTATCTGAAAAAATAAGTATAAACATAATTTTACATAAATAATTTAAAAACTCTAGATGCTTTAGAATATATATATATATACATATATATTTTTTTATATATAGAGAGAGCGTGAGAGAGAAAAGAGAGTTAAAAGATGTATACACATTTTAAGAAAAGAAAGCTGTATTAAAATTGTAATACTCAATATACTTGTATACTGATAATAAAAGATGAATACAAGTCACATTTGACTTCTGCAATTACAAGAGGTGCTCAGCATCCAGACACTTCTGATTATGGAAAACTACTTCTTGAGAAACATTGACCAAAGTATCCACTTATATACATTTTTTGACACCTCTGGTATACATGCCTTCTTTCTGTGCAGAAGAGGTCTTATTATTTCATGTTAAACACATAATTTATCCCATAATGGTCTCATAATATATTCTCAGACTACTGGGTAAAGAAAGTGTATTTTTTCTCACATGGGTCTGTTTTTGCACATATAGTCCACTTTGCTGCTAATTAGAAAAATAATAATCATCTATCAGTAATGTATTTTTGACTTTAAAGTTGTCTTGCTAAAGGTTCTTAAATAATGAGGATGTTCTTTATCTTCTTTCCCTCTCTGTACGTTGCACACAGTGGATCATCCGTTAATAATAGGCCCCAAAATAGCTTAAACATATAATTAAAATCAGAGTAGATTAGGATTTTCCACATGTGCTGCTCTAGTTCAAAACTAATAAGAACTAACATGGTCTACAATGCATTTACTAATCTTCATCCACCAGAGTAGAAAAAAAAAATAACTTAGAAAATTCATGTAATATATTTTATCTTTCAAGCACTAATTTCTGTTATGAATTTCACATCCAAGAAACTCTTCAGAAACTAGTATTCATACCTGGATTTGGCTGTTGCTGGTATTCCTTGTTATTTTTGACTTGCAGCTTCATAACTCTAATCTCTGCGTCTGTGGTCATGAGACATTCTATGCTCTGACTTCACATCATCTTCTTATAAGGACAGAAGGCATATTGGATTAAGGGCCCACCCTACTCTAGCATGACTTCATCTTAAGCAATTATATCTGCAAAACTCTATCTCCAAATAAAGTCACAGTCTGAGGTCCTATGAGTTAGTATTGCAACATACCTTTTCGGAAGAACACAATTCGACCCATAGCTGGGGCAAATAGATGAAGGCAACTATATAGTAAAAAATAATCCTAAATCTTTTTTATGGCAGAAATTTCTGTTAACTTCCCAACATCCATTACACATCTACACCATTCGGCCATAATTGTTGGGGTGGCATCAACTACAATCCCCATCCAGTATCAGGCCCTTTGTGGTCTACATAGCTGACATATAAACTATGTTGTTTTAATATGTAAAATTGAATGGAGGTATGCTTGGTCAATTATTGATGGCATCTGCGTTATTATGGAAAACACCATATACTGAGATTTCATGTCTTATTTTAGGCAATTAAATTAGAAACATGTTAGTGTTTAGGCTCTTACAAATAACTGTCCTTATTTTAGTACATATTGCTCTGTCTCTCGTACATACTCGTTTTCTAGAATATTCTAACAGAATTGGAATGAACTGCATTCATCTAACTTAAAGATACGAAGAACTTTAAATCTGTACTTTTTCTGCTGTCCTTTGTTTTATTCGCCAGAACCTACTATAAGGATAATGTTTTTCTCAAATAAAGTTACCTGCTAAAAAATAAATGTAATTTGTATATGTTTTGTGTTCCTTTTTGCTTTGTATTCCCCTTTGTGATAAATAAAAGATAGTAGAAATGCAGTTTTACTTTTCAATCTTTGTCACATAGGATTCATGTGTCTCAGTTGCAAAGATACTGAGAGTTCCAAAATTCACCCAGATACTTTCAAGGCTAATCTTGAGGCTACTGTATGTCAAAAGACTCCTTTAAGAAATTAAATATGCTTATGTGACTTCTAAAAAGATGTGTGTTCTCCCTCATCGCACCACTCTAACAAGTTCTCACTGGTATAAAACTTCGTTGTTATGGTGACTGTAATGGGCTGAATTTAAAGTAGGTTAGAAAAGACATTCTACAGATTAATAGAAGTTTTAGCCTATGCAACATTCAATACTAAGTGGAAGTATTTCAACTAGGCTTGGAAAGACTATAATGTTTATGTTCATATTGAAAGAAGTTAGATTATGCCAGAGTGACAAATAATCCAAACTCCTCAGGTCTTAAAATAATAACATACACTTTCTTTTTCTTTTATTTTCTTTATTTATTTTTGAACAATATCTAGCTCTGCCTATTGTAGTTATTTGAAGACATGGAACATATAGAGGTTCCATTAACTTATGACAATGCCATCTCCCTAGAAAGATTCAGTGTTCTTGGTGGAAGTGGGAAAGGGCATGGAGAAGCACATACTAGATCTTACAGGCTTCCCCTTAGAAATTTCTGGTTTACTTTTATGAGATCAAGGAAATTTCCAGTTTTTGTTGTATATATCTTATATACCCGATTTTTCCTAAAATTTGGAATTAACATGACTACCCATTTTTATTTCACTTATTACTGTAAATGATCTGAAAACACTCTCACAATAATGTAAATTTAAAGGTAGAGTTCCTGAGATTTGACTCCTGAATCTATTCTTTCTGAGTCTATTCTTTCTGAATCTGTTCTCAATAGCTTATCTCCAATAAAGTTTTGGGAATGAATAGGGAAGAAGTAGTCCTGATAAGAAGATACATTACCCCATCTATAAAAAAGAGAGGAAGCAGATTGTGGCCCTCGAGTTCTCAGTATTTTCAGTAGACCAACAAAATAAATCTAATTTACCAGGAATTTATTGGAATCTTTGTGTCTCTGAACTCTCAGTCAATCACCGTATCCAGAAACATTTCCCTTGTGATTTAAGCCTTAAACTGGTCCTACGTAACATAAAACACACCATGGTCAAGAATTTATTTGGGTGGCACAATAGGTCTCTTGGAATTCTCGTTATTTTATTAAATCTGCAATAACATAATCCTCTGTATTGCGTATTAGAATTATTTTGGACTCGACATCACGTTGTTACAGAACTCAGATTAATTTGCGTTGATCTATCATTTTAAACGTTGCCTTTCTGTGCTTTGGTATCATGTTTGTCTAAACTGTGAGTAACCTTCTTAAATTTGAAAGGAATTCTTCTAATATTCTACAAATAATTACCATATTTGCTGAGATAATCAAGCTATATTGCTTAATCCAAATTTATACCTCTTGTTTTAGGTTAGTTTACATACATTCATTGCAAATATTTCAAACATATTTGCATTTATTTTGACTTATAATTATTTGCTTTTGTTTGGGTTAATTAATTGGTTCTTTTGTGTGTGTGCGTGTGATTCCACTCAAACCTTGGTGTTTTAAAACAGCAAATGTTTATTCGCTCATAATTCTGTAGGTTGGCAATTGGGTTGGACTCAGCTCCATGTGGTATCAGCTAGGCTGACACATATAAGTTAGGTTTCTCTGTCATTTGCAACAAAAGAAAGTTGAGATTACAATATTATAGTAGTGAAAGGACAAGTTCCTGAACCAGACTAGTTCTTTCAACTTTGAGTACTAACGATAAAACTAAAACAGCAGAATTTTGTTATAAATATATAGACCTGAGTTTGCTCTCAAATACCCTCTCACTAACCAAGTTTTGTTAAATCAAAAATTCCTAGTAATATCCTGAACTTTAGATCTTGCTCTTTTTACCTCATTACTGGGTACCTTTCATTAGTTTTTGAACAGAAGAGCAAAATAGCACATATACAATGTAAGCCTCTGAATTCTGGGCTTTGTCTGACTAATTCACTTGAAGATTCTGTCTCTAAGATCACATTTCATCTAAAGTGTGTATTGCCTACAAGTGAATTTAAAAAAACAAAAATATGTGAAGATGGATATAATCTTAAAATAAAACATGCTGGAGAAAATAGTAACTAAGGTAACAGCAATAATGGGAGAATTGTTTAGTACAATCTCCAAATGGCCATCCTAAAGAAATATTCCAATTACTTTACAACTGCTTTGGCTAGGATACATACAAAGAGAATGAACTGACTGATAGTAGCAACCTATCATACTGTTTCTGCCATAGTCCGGAATGTTGTTCTGGATTAAACCAACTCAAAGCTGACAACTCTCTCCATCACTTATGTATGTCACTCAGAAGAGATTTATTACACATAGTAGTTTACTGATTTTTTAAAATATATTCTCTCCAACTGGATTTTAATATCCCTGAAGGCAGATACATCTTATTGAACCCTAATATCTTAGTAGATGATAATATCTGTTGACAGAAGACTCGCAGTAGTGATAATTAAGAGATTGAATTTTAGATCAAATGTGGTCACTACTGAATTGTATGAATATATATAGTCACCATTTTTTTCCTTGTGTCTCATTTTCTAATAAAAAATAGGAAAGTTTGTATTAATGATTTTACGATTATTTTAGAATATCTTTAGAATATTCATCATAATATATTATGCAAACATCACAAGTACTTAATTTGATAAATTAAATTCTATAACATATCTTTTATTTGTGGCCAGATATTTATTGTTGATTGGAGTCTGCTTTATATGACAAAGTGTTTTTAATTAACAATAATTACGATATATATATATATATATATATATATTGCCCTGAGGAGACAATATGATTTAGGGATTAAGGAACTCTGCTCAATATTCAGGCTACCTGGATTCAAATCTTGGATCTACCACTTACTAACTCTAGCAGTTTATTAAATACTGTTTTGCCTCACTTTTCTCAGTTGTAAAATGATAAAATAATAATACTTATTTCATAATATTTTTGTAAAGATTAAAGTACATCAGTAAAGTACTTCAAATATGCCTGGCATATCGGAAGGGCTCATTGCATAGTGCTCTTACATCTTATTACTTTTTGTTTTAATTTGAGAAAAGTGTGGATGTTTGCTGAGGCATGCATTCATTTATCACAACACCCCAAAGAACTACCAGCCTGCCCTGTCATGAGCTGACTCATCATTGGAAGGCTTCGTGAAGAGACTGCCTATTCGCTAACTGTTAAACTCTAAGAGACATTCTTACACTGTTGCGAGATTGGACTGAATAGTTTCTAAAGTTCTTTCTTGTCATTTTCAAAGTCTAGAATATTTTTTAGTTAATAAAGAAGACGGACATGCATTCTAAATGGAGAAAGTAGTAAACATTTTTTTAGTGGGCGAGATAAAGGGCGAGTAGTCCAATCACCTGTTTGGAGACTTTGGATGTTTCAGCTAAAGTTGATGATGTCACGTCCCTTTGATTGTCTTGCTGAGTCCCAAAACACCATACCTTGGATATGATTCTGATGTAGGTCTCTTTAATATGTCATTTCCTCTCCTACTATTTTACTTCAATATGATATTAAACTTCCTGTATTATATGCTAACTTCTTGCTTAAAGGAATAATCTTTGTTCTTATGTATTTAAGTACATAAATACCTCTCACAAGTTTAAAATCTATTTTTCATGTTTTGCTTATTATTTGATTATTTAGACAATGATGGATAACCTGAGGAGAAAGCATTAAGTACAGGTTATATGGCCGCATTTAAGAGAAAATATGTCAGATGCAGGGTGACTTTTTGTTTTGTTTTGTTCTTTTTTAAAACTTAAGATTAAATATATTATTTGTTAAATGACAGTATCTGTGTAGAGGGGTTATAATTGATAGTCATTAATAATATTTACAAAAAGAGCCATTTAAGTCAGTAAAAAGAAACAGGCCTATAGCTAGAGAGAACAAGCTGCTGGTTGCCAAAGGGGAGAGAGTGGGGAAATGGGTGAAAAATATTTTTAAAACAATAATAATAATTAAAAGAAGTTAGTAAAATTAAGCTTCCATTTCATTCAGTAAAAGACACTTAATCCCACAAATTCAATGTAAATTATTTCATTCCTGAGATTAAAAGTTTGATTCTTGATTTGAACTCAGTCAATTCAATTCAATTCAAGGTCCCTCTTTTCCTTTTACATTAAATAGAAGGAAAGGTGAGGCTTCTGTTGTCCTGGCACTGGGGAGGGGATATCTCACATTGCCAGCTATCTCTTTCTCATCCTGACCTCCGTGGAGATATAAAGCAAAAGGCCCTTGTCTTTGTGATGTGTTGTTCCCTATTGATGCCCATGGTCTAAGCATCATCCCTCTGCTCCTCAGATGCGTATTTCTTTATACCAAATGTGAATTCCATTCAAACTAGCCCTAAGGCTCGAGTCAAGGTGGAGATCCTGGTGGGCATAGGACTCATTCTCAGGAAACTAGACAGTTTCTAATCTAACCACACCACTATCACTTCTCTAGAAGGTTGAATTTAGGTTCCTATGTGTTGGAATTAGCTTCATGATTTTAACCTTATTTTATCAATCTCCTTTTCTTGAATAGATATGCTTCTTTCTGCGTTTCTTTGGGCTTTTACACCTCGTCTTCCTGAGCCAAGACATTTGGAATTCAGAAGAAAAAGTTCCTAGCTCTTAGAACTTTTTAAAAAGTGTGCATTTTAAGACACATTTTGCTTCCTATAGATTTTACATAGTCTACTTAAGAGCTCAAAAGCCTAAAATTGGATGCTTATTCCTCTCTTATTCATACTCTGAAACTAGGGCAGAAGAAAAAAAAATACTCGCTGCCACATGATTAATGATGAGAGATGTTAAAGTTAAAAAGGATTGTCAAAATAAAAAATTTGATCAAAAATTTTACATTAATGTATCCATAACATGCAAAATACTAGGCAAATGATAAGTCTAGAGATGCAATATGTAGCTGAACTCTGGAAAGTGAGATTTTCATGATATTTCCAACTGTATCTTTGAATTAAATAATCAAGTCACTCTTAGTAGCAAGGGATAGGTTGAGGTTAGGACAAGGGCTATGGTCCATGGTACAGAGATGAAATAGAGTCAGTTGAATATCAGCAAATCATGTTTCATTGTTCTGTTATTTTTTGGGTGTTTGTTCTAAAGAGGGTTTATTACCTTTTCTTTTTCAAGGAAAACAACTAGAGGAAAACATTTTTTTTCTACTTATTTCATTTTAATTTAACCAGCCAATAATTAAATTGTACCAACATTGTCATTTATCCTCTTTTTTTTCTGACGTTTTACCATCTAAGCTATCTATTAATTCAAAGACTGGATCAATCAAACCAGCATTATCACTTGATACAAATTCCCATTTATTACAAGAAGTCTCGAGCTTAAACAATTATTTTCCTCCTCCCCTTCTCCTGTTCCTCATCTTTTTTTCTGCATAAAATTATCATCAGATTACAATACTACGAGATTGTTAGCCATTCTGAAAAACAAATGTTTTGTTTTCCTTTTAAGGAAAAAGTGGGATGAAGGTGATGACAGGAAGATTAAGGTTTATTAATCTGTTGTCATGCCTAAAACTAACGTCCAATATTATATGTTGCTTTGGCATCTGGGGCTGTTGAGAGAGTCTCAAATTGCCTTGCTTTAAGATCCCCTCTTAATTCTGTTCCCATGGATAATGTGCCCCAATTAAACAACACTTCTTATCAAATGGAACAGGTTCACTTCCTGCTCATTCTTGCATGGCAGATTTCAATCCCTTTCTAGCCCACCAAATTCTTCAAACAAACAAATCACATCCTCTCACAAGTACGAAGACACTTCACTCTCTCAAGACTATACAGCCCACCTCCCATAGACCCTGGTTGTTCACTCTGTTCCCCAGTGTAATATTTGTGTGTTTTGCATGTGTGTGATGTCCTCCTCCCCCAGGCTATATGTGATTAATAAAGTGCAGTGAATTTTTATCTGTTTAGTCAGTTCTCATGTGTTTGGTTATCTCCATAACCCTAGGGCAGAAATCCCTCCCTCACCAACAGGGTGCATACATGATTAAAACAGCTAATTGTTTCATTTTCTCACAAACCTATTCGTTTAGTGACACCAGTTGGTTAGGCATTGAGTCAAGTACTTTACTCATGCTAATATTTAGCCCTCTGTATTGGTGTCATTATCACCATTTCACAAGTAACAAACCATTGATTCAGGGAGGTTAATTAATTTCCCCAAAGTTACAGAGAAAGTAAGATTGAACCCAGGTTGAACTCAGTCTAAATCTCATCCCCTTTACACTACCTTATATTATTTCTATTAAATATAAGTTTACTTTTGTCTAAAATTGCAAAATAGTATAACAAGTTTTTTTAATGAAATAGAAAAAAATATTGGCCTCTTCAAATGGACAAACATTTCTTATCCTTGTAATTTTCATGGATAATCTCAGCTTAACAAAAACAGAAAAAACACATCTCAGGGTTAATGATGAGAGTGGAATGAAGCTGCTACAATATTTAAACTAAGTGTCATTCATTGGTTTGGGCCTTTTATGCTAGTAGCAGGAATTCAAAACCAGATTTAAATCACTGGGATGTCTCTTTTGGTTCTGGGCTTTCTTCTTTTTCATGAAACTCTGTGAGTATCTCTACAGTGTACTCATCATATCCCCACTGATGGCCTTTCAAGCTTGACTGGTCCCTGGTAATTTTGGGTCAAGGTTCCAAGAGGATAGATGCTAAAGAAACTTATGAACCTCCCTGAGGCCTATATACTAACTGAGATAATGGTACAGATGCTTTCCCTTCCTTAATTCTTCTGCTGTTGTAAAAATACTATGAGATCAGGACTAAAAATATCACAGGAAACTATTCATTTCTAGCTCCAAGACTTCTACTCCTTTCCTTATAAAGGATGAGCTAAATGGGAACATGGTCTGAGAAAATGCTGTTTTACATAAATACTTCTAACTAAGGATCTTCTTAACACATATATTGCACTCCCTAATTTCAACTTGTGTGACTCATGATCACAGCTATAATGTATTGAGAATCTGATATGTGACACATGCTGCATTAGTTGTTATACATATATTAATATATGATGCATCAAATTACATCCACATAATAATGATTTCCATGTATCAATATATAGATAATGTAAGAATATCCTTAGGTGATGCAGTGAGTTATGGAGGAGCTGGGAATCAAGCCCGGGTTAGATGCTGCAGCCTCTTCTTGACTCACATTAAGACTGGTTAGACTGAGTGATTTAGAAACATCACAGCTTGCTTTGAGGCCAAAACTGCTCATAAACACATTTTTGGTATAGGCAGGACTTTTTACTGGTTTGCCTGCAGCCTACTTGATTCCTAAAAATACACTGTTGATTGTTCATAGCTTCAGAGAAAATCACTTTTCCATAAAGTGCCCATTATAGTGTGTCAATGAATGTGATAATGTGCATAATTTACCTCAGGGGAGTATGTAATTAGAAAATTAACCTTTTACTTCTCTCCTGTTAATCAGTTATAGAAATGATGGAAGAATAATATATTAGCAACCGTGGCTACTGTATTATTGTGCTTTTAATTTCTAAGTTACTCGGTAGGAACAAAATGCTCAGACACAGGAGCCTGAACGTGTTAAGCAGAGATGGCATTTTGCACACGTAGAAGGATCTACTTCCCATGCCTTCCAGATGGCTTTAAAAAATTGTTTTAAACATTTCTCTCTATGGGGTAGACTTTAACTCAAATGAGATAGAAAATTAAGGATTCTAGTTTGACCCCTAAAATGATTCTTACTTTTCAGAAAGCTTGGTGTTGGTATAAGGTACATGCCTGTGCTTCCAGGAAAAGATCAAGAACATACAAAGTAAGAGTAGCATGCCCTGGGAAACTGAGAAGAGCCAGCAGCTCCACTGGCAGATCCTATCTTGCCTCACAGATGCTGACATCCTTTCTCAATTCCCAGAAGAGCTTAATCCTCTGAACTACAAGGAAGCAGAATAAGTGTCATCTAATTGACAGTTTTGATCAATTCTAACTCTGGATCTCCTGGATGCTAATGCTAATAGGCTGCATTGACTTTGTGTCTCAAAATCACGGGGTCCCAGGCTTGATTTTAGGAGCGCTGTTTGTGATACTTTAGTCCTTAAAGACAGGGAGATATATGAGAAGGTAAACAGACAAATAGCTCTGAGATGCATTGGGCTATGTTAAACCTGTACATATTAGAGAGTGAGGGGAATGGCCTTGGATTTGTAGTCAGGAGGTTTGGTAATGTTTTACTGGCTGTCTGGTTTTGAGTACATCACTTAAGTTCTCAGGGCCTTAGTTGTTCTATTTGCAAAATGGGGATTTTGTTTGTTTGTTTGTTTGTTTGTTTGCTCTGCCTACCTCATAGAATTTCTAAAGAGACAAACTGGGATTTAAAAAATGTATGTCAAATGTTGCAATTATAAACCTATGAAAATATGAAATAGTGCCATACTTACAAGCTGCTATCTTGAAGCAGCTAATTTTTATATTTTATATTTTATATTCATTTTAGTTATAAAATACAGGATTTATGGCAAAACTGAATTAAAGGCAGAATTCTGTGTCTTCTTGTTTTCAAATTCCCTATAAATGTCATTTTTCATATTCTATAAATGTTCTGTATTTCCTTAGCTCAGGGGCTGCTGGACCTTGAAACCTTCTTTATCTTTTTAACCTCTTACTTCATCTCCATCTGTGGCAATCTGAATAATGGCCCACAAAAGATATCAAGTACCAATGCTTGGAGACTCTCAATGTTACTTTATATGGAAAAAAAAGTCTTTGCAGATTTAAGGATCTTGATATGAGGTAATTATCCTAGATTACCAACGTTGCCCCCCAATGTGGTCACAGAGTCTTTGTAAGCCAGTGAAATATGTGACATAGAAAGAAGAAGAGAAGGCGATATGATCACATAGGCAGAAATTGGAGTGATGCAGCCACAGCCAAGAAATGCTGGCATCCACCAGAAGTTGGAAGAGGCAAGGAACAGATTCTCCCCTAAAAGATTCAGAGAGCATACAGCCCTGATGACTGGGCTGTCCAGTGAAACTGATTTTACACTTTTGGCCTCCAGAACTGGAAGAGAATAAACGTGTATTTTTTTAAGCCACCAAGTTTGTCAATTTGTTACAGCAGCCATGAGAAATTAATACACTGTCCCTCCGGTAACATCAAAGGATATTCCAGATGAAATGTTGAGTGACTGTGGCAACCTCAACAAAAACCCCCAGCCTACCTCCTCACACCTCTGTTTCACTGCCCCCTTCTTGCTTTTGAGAAGTTGCCTTAAGACAGAATATTGCCTTCTCAGTGAGAAACTGGGGAAACATTGTCTTATATCATGAATGTACCCTTGTTTTCTGGGGCATTTATGACACAAAAAGAAAACTTTTATCTGCTGAAGATTTGGTGAGTTAAATGAGTTGTAAAATATGAAGTTGAATTTCCCAAGTAGAATGATTTAGACAAATTTCTCTTTGATGGTGTGAGAATAGATCTGATGATTTCTTAGTTGAGATGTTGAGATTCTTTTTCTTTTTCTTTTGTTTTGCAATGAATTATTGTGCACTGTGTCTTAGTGGATTCTCCTAATTCATGTTGAATGGAAAGGGAAAGAATTACATCTCTTAGGATTTCCCTTTCTTCTTTCTTCAATCTATGTTGTTGGTTTAACTCTTTCTTCCCCATTGGCATTTTAGTATCCCTATTTTTACTGAGAAACAAAACAACCTCACACTAAAGGACTCATGATGTGAAAGAAACAATGAATGAGATGTCTTTAAATATTGTATAACATACATTCTTGAATATCTTTAAAAAGGAGCTGATTAAAAGAAAATAATTTTGTTCACAGTTCTACATTTTTTCACGCCTGTTGTCTGTGAATTTTTTCTTTCAGCAGCTTAATATGCTGCTGTTTTTGCCACACTTTATAATTAACTGAGCATAGTCAATTCTTAATTTTTATCCAATTGGTTTTGGATGAACAATTGTAGTAAAAAAAAGAAAAAATAGTCTATTTTGAATTAATGGATATTGAATTAATAAATTGTTTTCCAGAGATTATCAACAATTGAGAAATATCTATAAAATGTCAAGTAATTATTGAGATATATTTTAATCTCTTACAGTGTCTATAAGATTTCTTTGTGGTTCTGATCTATATCATGTACTAAGTATAACTTCTCAGATTTTGATAAGTAGCTTTAATTTCACACTAACAAAAGACCCCGAAACTTGTCTTTTAAATAATATTTCTAAATATTGTACACAACAAATTGTCAAAACTGCTAAGAGGAAGAAATTTATCACTTAGGTGAAAATGATGGAAATTTATAGATTTAACTGGCATTATTTATACGAATCTCTAACATACTGATACATTTCTTATCTTTATCTCTTCAGTCTTTTTTTTTTTAGTCTCTGCCTCCATTCTCTTATTCATTGTGTGTGTGTGTGTGTGTGTGTGTGTGTGTGTTAATTAGTGAATGAAAAAGAGTAAAACTTTACTACATCTCTTTCGTTTTTTTAGTCATATGCTATTGGTTTGGGTCAGTTACAATAAATGCATCATGCGATGAAAAATGAGTCGGCATATTCTCATATAAAATTTTTAAAATACCAAGAATTAATTTCAAAATGATCTTTAAATTAAGCAGGAAACACAGAAGCATTTTGTACCCTATACAGAAATTTTGGAAGAACAAAGGAGTTCCATTTTTATCCTGGCATTGAGAAATTCTTGTAAAACCAGGATATTTTATAATAAAATGGTTCAAGGGCTTAGGGAATTGGAGAAGCCAGGATATTTAAGAGAGTTGTAAAAGTCTGAAATAGTTGTGGATTTTGATAGAGCAAATAGACCAGAGAAATGTAGAATTTCTGGGGCATGTTGAGATTGCATTTATACTTGGTAATCATAAATCTAAAGTGGAACCAATCTGAACTTTTGTGTGATTTTTTTTTTCCAGTGAAGCACAGTAATTTTGATTCTGAATGTAGTAAATGGTAAATGGAATAGATGGATTTATCTAGTTTGGTAGTTTTGCTTAATATGGAAATGAAAAGAGAAACAGTTGGTAAATTATGCTCCTAACAAGTATAACTGGAATGGTAGACCATGGACTTTCTTTTGAATAAGAAGGAAAATGATGTTGCTTCAAATAAGTGAAGTTGTTTCTACCTTTGTAAATGTGAAGTTTGTAAAGATACAGAAATTATAGTCAAATAAATACAGAGTTTCATTTTGAAATAGCAGAAAGGAAATTGAGGAAATGTCCACCATTTTGTTTACCTAGAGGATCTACACTGAGCCATTTCAAGGTTGTAATATTTAAATATGCTTATATTATATTTTACTCTAATCTTCTCTGTTTCCACATTTTGAATTGGTCATTCATCAGAACGTATAGAGCCCTCAAGCTTTCTGAATTATTTCTGTCAGACATTGTGGCAGCATCTTACAAGCATTAAACTTAAGGATAAAAAAAGACTGTAATGATTATTTCAATTCTCTCATTCTGAAGATGATGTATTTGAAATTCAAAGAAGTGACGTGATAATGGACATAGAGCAGTTAGGAGAGATGTAAGTCACACTTACAACACTTTAACCTCAATATTAGTCACTTTCCATAGTTTTAATTTTCAGTGACATTACAGATCAGTATATTGGCATTGGAGAAGATAATCCTGACAAAGCATAACCAAATAGAGTAATCTCTGATTAATTTCACCAAATAATTTTCCCACTGTACTATGTCTATCAATCCATGGGATAATTTGAGACCTTTCTATGACACTATAAAATGAAATTAAAAGAGTAACTCCCAGAAGAGTGGAGGGAAATTGGAAGTAGGGGTTATTTTAAAAAAAGAAGGATTTGTTTTGGATGGCAGTAAACATCAACTCTGTCTACTTCACGTGTTTTTTCTTCTTTCTCAAATTCAATACAATATTAAGATATAAAAATGAACTAATTTATTCTTAGTTTACCAGATAATCTCAGTTCACTTTCTGTTAGGAAATTTACAATTGAACATCAGAAAAGTCAGTTACAATAAGGATTATCACATCAGAAAAGTCAGTTACAATATGGATTAGGAGAGGTAACCCCTACAAGGTTACACCTAACCATTACCTACACATAATGTGAATCCTCTGTGAAGTAGGAATACTCATAAACCAATGGTTCTGTGTAATGTGCTTATGTAAATAAAATCACTTATTCTGATTTCTATTATCTTTCAGAATAGTGTGGCTTTCTCTTACAGACAACTTACCATATCAGAAACTTTGAACTGATACTTGCTGTTTATAAAGTTAATTTTTTAGCACCAATATCATATCATTTATAAATACTTTACTGCCACATACCAAAAGGTTGATTGTTAGTAGTCTAAAAATTTGTGCCATTCAACATGGTTTCCTCTTAACCAGACTCAGGTGCTCTGGTCATTGTTAATATTGCTTTGGTAGCTGAGTGAGATAATGTGCCAGTGCAAAAATTAATCAGTTAAGTAAGATAAGAATAATATATTAACAACTTCTCTATCCCTATATTATAATAATATAACTCTTCTTGAGAGTCACACAGTTCAGATACTGCTTACTAATATCTACACAGAAGTAGAGAATCCTCTTATAACAATAACACATCATTTAATCTTACGAGCTCCTCTTGGAGTAGCAAATTCCCACATTGGTATTGGTAGCAATTTGTGAATGGTAAATTGTGATGCCAGAGGCAAACATCCATTTCAGGTATTCAAATTTTCTAACATATTTTTTAGCAAAGAATGCACAATAACAGAGAAGGGGCATGTTTTAAAATTTCAGAATTGCAAGGCTGAAGAAATAAAACTGACAGATACAGCAAAGATTCTGATATTGAGTGGGCATTCAAACAATTAGGTCATGTGGTCGTTATATACTAAAAATGGGTACTTATCAAGAACAGCAACCAAAGTAGTTATTATAAGTTATCTTTTTGATTCATTAGTAAAAACTTAGAACATGACATGAGTGCTGCCATCAGTTGAAAGGAGTTTTGCAAGGAATAATGATAACAGTACCACAATTCATTGTGAGCTGTTAACTTTTGGTTTTATATTTAAACCTATTTAAATACATTCCTGATTTAGTGTCACTGCTCTCTTGCATTCTAATATATCCCTTGTGAATGAAAAGGAAAAAAAATGGATACAGATACACACTAGTGAGCTAGGATCACTACCCACCCCACTGTCTATGTTATATTTACACAGTAAATGATCACTTCTGATTGATGATTTATTGTGGCAATTACAACTTATTGTAATTCTCGAATTAATTACACTTTATGCCTGGCATGATCCAGAAGCAACATGAAACAAGTGTGGCTGGAAAGTTCTGAAATTTCACAATCAGTTTGTTAAGTTACTTTAAAAATATTCCTGGAAAGGGACACAATAATAAAACAAATAAAAAATATAGACAAAGGCATGCTGGAAAAACAAAGAAATATAGATCAAACAAGGAGAGATCTTACATCTTACATCTTAACGCCAAAAGGTTAATTACACCCATTACATTTTTTAAAAGCTAGAAAGTTGTGTGATTTTTAAGTCACTCTCCCTCCCATGCAGCTGGTGAGATGTAAATTAGCAAAGACCCTTTGAAACATAATCCAAGTACTTATTGCAATTAATATGCATATGCTGTGTAGTCTTGCATTTATGATTCCAAGGGAAACATGAACAAATGTATAAAGAGGTATGTGAGAAGATGTTCATATTAATATTATTTTTTCTAGCAAAGTTGGAGGCAATGTAGGTGATCATCACAAGAGTAATAGATAAGATATAAGCAAAATCTACATATTGCGATATGACTACAGCACTGAATAATAATGTTTAGATGAATAAGGATCTACTTTATGAGTGGAGCGATGGTTACATCCCATTCAAAATACGTTGCTGCCTCCAAACTGGGGAGGGCTGAGTCATCTATTGGGCAAATTACAATAACAAATTGTTATGGCTTCTTGTGGTTTGGTTCTCTAGTCATAAGCATGATCCCTCTTTATAATTAGTAGTGTTGTCTTCTTCACTCTCTCAACTTCAGCAATATTAGCCATTTTTGTTTTATTCAAATGTTCTAGGTAAGTTCTCAGTATAGGACCTTTGTGTTTTGTATTTCCCCTGCCTAGAATGCTCTTCCCTGAGACACAAATAGAACATTTCAATTTTCTTCCTTCTTATCTTTTCTTAAATAGCACATTTTCAGTGAGGCCTTCCTAAGCACCATGGTTAAAATTTTGAGTCTGCCAGAACTTTAGAATTTCTTATCTCCCTTCTCTTTCCCTGACATACTTTTCTTCCTACCTTGTTTCCCCAAAAATAAGACCTAGCCAGACCATCAGTTCAAATGCATCTTTTGGAGCAAAAATTAATATAAGACCTGGTATTATATTATATTATTTTAAAGACCTGGTCTTATATTATAGTAAAATAAGATCTGGTCTTATATTAATTTTTGCTCCAAAAGATGCATTAGAGCTGATGGTCTGGCTAAGTCTTAATTTCAGGGAAACACAGTAGTACTCACTGCCATTTAACACACTATATATTTAAATTATGTATTTTATTGTCTTTTCACAGTGAAACAAAATATTAATTTTCAAGCTTTCTCCACTTATGTATATGCACATAATTATATATAATTATAAAATATACAATTGTGTGTAAATATATATAGTCATTCAATTGGAGGAAAACAAAACAAACATTAAGTAATTTTAGTGTTTTCAGGAAATACTGAGGAAATTTCCATACTGTGATATATATTTATTAAGGTCATATTACTCTAGCTATGAAAATTAATTTTTGAAAATATTAATGTTAATGAATATGAAACTCAACTTATTTTATTTAAATTTTATTTATATTTTGACATTAATATAAATACATTTCATGAAACAGTTTACTATATTACAGCAGTAATTCAGTTAAAACATCTTATTAATTTTTCCCCCAAAATAGGAAATGTTATTAAGTAAAACCACATCAGATGTTGGGCATTCACTAAGATGTCTTGAAAAATAGCATGCTACTTTCTATTTAAAATTAAATTTTGGTAGCTTAGAAATACCAATTGCTAAATTCTTACTATTTTTTATTTTCACCTGTTCTACTTTAAATGATCTTTCTACATGGGAAAACATTGTATGCATGGATCATGATTCACATTTTGACAAACAGAATTAGAGGGGGAATGGATGCCAGGTAATATATTAGAGTTATTATAATATAATCACCAAAAAGGCTGATAAAACGTAAGCAGCTAAAATCACAAAAAATTCTCTCTCCTCATGAATTCTGTGGCTTTGCTCTTGCGGTAGATAATCACCATGGTAAAAGCTTTGGAGACAGATTAGAATAGAGTAAGTCTTGGAAGATAAATTAAGAAAGTAAAATCTCATTATTATGACTAATACTATTCAGATTACTGTGTCAGAAAGGCTGAATAAATTAAATAAGTTCCGTCTTGCTGAGATTTAAAGTAATGATTAGCAAAACATTGCATGCTGCTGTTGAATCTTTAGGTTCTTCAAAAATAGTTTGATTATAAAATTTAGAAATGTTCTTACATGAGTAACAAAGATGAAAACAATGCAAATCTTGCTGATTTTTTTTTTATAAACCTCTATTCTTGGCTTCCATAATTTTCATCCTATATTCTTCGATGTTGAAATAATAAAGATCTAAGTGAGGCAGCCAAAAATTTTCCCAGAAATGGAAAAATCTTATTTTATTATTTATTTATTTTTCTTCTTCCTCTTCTTCGTCTCCTCCTCCTTCTCCTCCTCCTCCCCTCCTCCTCTGCCTCCTCATCCTCTTCCTCCTCCTTTTCCTGCTCCTCCTCCTCTTTCTTCTCCTCCTTTTTTAGAATTTATAACAGTTTTGATTTTGATTAGGTGAAAGTGAAATGACTTTCCAATTAAAATGAGATAATGGGCTTTGCTATGGACCGATAATGCTCCTTCTCCAATTTAGGATAAACTTAAGATTGATCTACTTTCTTTGAATAAGAAACACACATACGCTCCTAAGCATAGTGTGCCTTCTGTTCAAAGAAGCTCATCAGTATATTAACTCTGTTTTTTGAGTATTTCTGAAGGAATACTTCTTGGAGGCAAACATATTCTGATTGGGGTTAGAGGTAGAGAATTGTGCCCTAAATTATAGAGAAGTAAGTCCTGGGAATCTGTCGTTTCTATAATGTCAAACCTAAAGAATATTATAGGCAATTATTTCTAAAGAGAAAACTTCAGGCCACAATATTGTTACAGATCATATAATTATATAAATACATAGGCAAGTACATATTTTTGCATTTTTTTCTTTCTTTTCTTTTGCTCCCTCATTCTCTTTTCTTTTAATATATATATTTTTTATTCTTCAGGTAGGGTTGACATACAATATTGTGTTAGTTTCAGGTGTGCAATATAGTGATTAGACATTTATATAACTTACAAGGTGATCACCCCTATAATTCTAGTAACTGTCTGACACCATACATAGTTACTACAATATTATTGACTATATTCTCTCTGCTATACTTTACATTCTCATGACTATTTTATAACTACCAATTGATATTATTAAGAAATTAACCATCTTATTTCTCTTCTGTAAGCTTTTTATAAATAATGAAATGTGTGTTGCATCTACATTTAAAAAGGCTATGTAAAGCTTTGAATCCGTGAGGTGTGTTTGTGACTGAAAGTTTTTGATTCTCTACCCTATCAGTACCATAATACCCTTAAAATATATATTCACAACCCCTGGTACTACCCAGAATTAAAATCTGTGGATGATATAAACCACTTAAACATTTAAACACAATTCAATTTTAAATAATTTAAAGAAATGAAGAAATAAAGTATCATTATTATAAAGCAATGTATAATTTACTACATGCATATTTTCATTACTTTATTAGAAGATGTCATGAATTAATCAGTGGTTCAAACCGCAAATGCAGACTCATACAAGTGTGTTGGGCTGGACGCACAAATACCTCAGGAAGTGTTACCCTTGGAGCTATGATAACTCTTAAAAAGGTTGTGAACAAAAGGATATCCAGTCTTCCACCAATACACATATCTGAAGGTTGCATACACAAAATATTCTTTTTATATTAAAATCTTGAAACATTAATTTGTGTTAATATGCAAATGGGGTTAGAGTATATGATCAGATAACTATATCAGTGTATGCGCTATACAAATATCTGTTGAGACACTTGAAAGTCATCAAGGGTGCAAATAATTCTTCGTTATTTGAAACTGTTCAGTGAATTCTGGAATGTCTGGTAGTGTCCTGTCTCACAAAATGCAATTATCATACCCATCAATGTGGGAATAAATAACACACACACACACACACACACACACACACACACACACACACACACACACCAAAAACGAACAAACACAGAATGTTCCCTAAGAGGCTCATCCTCATTAATAACCCCTGCCTTGGACCCTTGGAAGTAATTAGACTAGATTGCCCTAGATGGAAAGTGGTCTTGTACACCAGAAGCTAAACATTAATGAATGCCAACTATAATTTTATATATATAATGTGATGGCTCAGTGTGAGGTCGGAGGGATAGTGGATGGGGGGAGGGGGGTTCACAGTGTGAGGGATATAAATGATGAATGTCTAAAAAATAAAGCGGTCTGAAAAGAGTGACTTCTCAAAATCAAGAAATGGTATGGGAACTAGGATACATGGATTCAGTGAAAGGAAATAGGGGTGATAGTGTTTCGATGAGTTATAGGAATCTAGTCTCAGCTCCTATTTGGTATATACAAGTGGTAAGAGCTTGAAATAAAGGTATCTGTGTAGATGTTTGAGAACTGCATGTACAAGTTTGGCTGAGATGGGTGGATGCTGACTGGAGCAGTTTGCTCTTGCGTGAACCTTGTGCACTTAAGCAAGGATCTTTACAACAACAGACAGGTGACTGAAGACCACGTTGGAGAATTCCCCTGGATTGTGTCAACGTAAGGTTAGAGCCTAAGAAAATAGATTCACCCTAGTCTCCATTTTACTCACAAAATAAGGCCTGCATCAAGTATAATTTTATTTTCAAAAGCACTGAAATGACTTAACTTTTGATTACAGGTGTTAGTTGAGCACATATATAATATTTAACTCTACTCCCTTTTGAAATCCTACAACCACAATAGTAAAAAGTAATTTTAGAAGCAAAACCCCATAAGAGCAAAGAAAAATGGGATTAAAAAAGCAGTATATATTCGTCTGCTCAGGCTGCCATAACACAATACATAGACAGAGTGTGGTGAAAACAATCAAAACTTATTTAATTAAAGATTGGGAGTTAAGTCAAAAATGAAGGTGCCGTCAGGGTCAATCTATGGTGAGAGCTCTCTTCTTGGATTGCAGGTGGTTGATTTCTTGTGTCCTCACATGGAAGAGAGAGAGAGAGAGAGAGAGAGAGAGAGAGAGAGAGAGAGAGAGAGAGAGAGAGAGAGAGAGGGAACTATTTGGAGAACTCTGGAGAACTATTTGGAGAACTCTGGGAAATATTTTAATGTGTTGGAGAAAGACTTAAAAGCTTGAGGAGTGTTTAGAGATAACTGGTAATATAAACACATACATTTGGATCAAAGTCATTGTTTTTAAATTATTTAATGCATATATATATATAAATATATATATGAATATATATACAAATATATATATATTCATATATATGTATATATATATACACACATATATATATATATATTCATTCATCAAATTTGTGCTGAATGCCCACAATACTTTAGTATACTATGAAGAAATAGTTTTCAGAGTTCAGTTATACTGTTTTTATTAAAAATTGTTATCTCGAAGTTCTAAGTGCTATCTATATGATATGAACCAATTAAACTGAGCATCTTTTATGTTTTATATTTAAGAAATTGAAATAGTAATTCCTTTTATTCAACTATTGTGAGGGTTACAATACATGACATATAATTTTATACAAAAGAGCCCAATAAATATTGGTTTCCTTTCCTTTTCATTGCTTATATTTTGTGTAATTTGTTATTCTTTCTTTGGATTTATAAAACATCCCTTATATTTGTCTTTATTAAAGGAGAACTTTTAATTCCTATTACTCCTATATCATTCTTTGTCACATATAGCCAGGTATCCCATTTAAAGTTTATTTAATGTATTTTGACTGATTAAAACTGTAAACATTAAATCTGCTAACGTTAGTGAAAACAGCCCAAAATAAAATATTGTTGATATTAAGCAATGGGCTACATTTTTTAAAGATAAATATTAAGGTTTTTTGAACATTTTACATGGAATTTTATTTAAGACAAATATTTATGTAAAATTTTTGGAATACATGTTTTATATCAAGCATATTTGCATATGATTTTAGGATTAAATCAGAAATTCTAATTGCCTGGAAATTTATCATGAGTAATGGATGAATTAAATAAAAAGCACACATTTTCTACTGAGAAGATAGGGTCAGCAGAGTGTCTTTGTAAATGTTGATTAGAAAATTACAATGGGAAATTGAGCAACAATTGAACAACAGTGGTGCTGGACAACAATTTGAGATGAGTTAAAATCAAGGCCATAACCCTTGCATTCATTAAACGATTCCTGGAAGGCTTGGAGTGAGTAGAAGGCTGGTATTAAACTCTGTTAATCTGATTGTATTTTGGATCATATAATAAAGGTGACCTATTTGGATTTTGTAATCATTAGACTTTCAACTCTTCACTTATCATGATATGATTTTCTTGTATTTCTTTGGTGCTTCTGCTCTGTTATACTTAAATCCATAAATAAAGGTTATGTTACACATTAACCATGAAAGAAAAAAATGTTTCTAGAACTTCACTCAGTTGGAGAGACAATTATCAATTTACAAACTACAACTAAAAAAAAAAGAAATCACCACATGTAAAATGTTTAAAGACTAGAAATCTTGACCAGTAAGTATCTTCTTATATCCTAAAAATGACTTTAATAGCATCCCCAATGACTAAAGCTGGCATACCTTACTTTACACAGAACAGTATATCTGACAAGCCATATATAAATCTTACCCTATTTTCTCATTGAACTACAAAATAAATCCCAAGAGGTTTTATCATCACATGCAATTTATTCTTAGAAGGCTGTAGTTCTCAAGATATTATTGAGTTCTTCTTGTACGCCAAACAAAGTCTAGGTCACAAAAGTCAGAAATCAAATCTGACTTATTTAAGCAGAAACAAGAGTTTATTGTACAGATGTTGGTTAGTGGGGGAAATGTAGAAGCCCAGAGAATCAGGCTTAGAAAATAAGCAAGGATAAAGAAAACTGGAGAGCTGTGAGGCTGAGACAATCTCATAGCCCAGAACTAGTCCATCAGGGTGGCCATTGCCTCAATTTTTTCTGATGCCCTACAAACTGGTTGTTTCTGCTTCTCTTGCCAGCTGCCCCTAATCCTTTGCTCAATAGCTTGTGATTCAATTTGGGGTAGGTCAAGAATTAGTCAAATTCATATTTCTTAGGAGAAACTGGGGGAAAGAATGTCTGGCATTTAGCGCACGTGTAGTGAAAAACTGTTTTGGCATCCTACCAGCATTCTTTTAATAGACTAGTCCCAAATGTCCTAAAGGAATTCAGGTATTGGCCAACATGAAAACTGTTCACACTGTCTTGTTCACAATATCTGAGATTAATAATGACTAACTTATAAATTAACATATGCTCCCAAGAAAGCATAATAAAATAAAGCTTGCCATTGCTATTACTTGAAAACTTATTTTCATGTGAATAATCTCACTTTTAATTCATTATTGTTTCAATATTTTTCATTTGTTTAATTATAGGTACTTCCATACTCTTTAGCATCAGTGTTACAAAAAAGGCTGTTCTGTTCTAATCCTTTGTCAGTCTGTCTCTCAAGTGGATCAGCTAGATACATATATGCCCAGATAACTTGTGCTCATATCAGGTTGCCTGCTCCACAATTCCTGTCCCATGTGGTTCCAGTGACAGTTCTATACTGTTTTACATCATCTTCTCTCCTTCCCCGGTGGAGTGATCCCAATCACTGGCCAAAGCTGGGCTAGTGAGAATTCATCTATAAGATTTGTGTTCTAACACAACTGAGGGAGAAAAAGTCCTTCACTAGAATCTGAGGCTCAGTCCCTGTCAGTGATAACTGTGGGTCCTGTCAAGTGGTCTAAAGTGAAACAGAACACATGTGTGCATGAGGTATGCTCTCCAGAGGAAGCCAGACATGACAGATGGATACAATAAGTTTTGGTGGCATCCTAATTTATTTGTTCCTTTCCTTCTTACTCTTTAGTTTTCAAGTATTTCTCCTGTTAAAAGTTATACCCTTATATGCTCTCAATAAATTAATTTTATTGCAAAAGGAGTTCTGTTGATTTTCTGTCATTTGCAACTCAGATTGCTCTGACTATTACTGATATTACAAAACAACTCAAAGGTCCTGCTTCACAGAAGATTTTTAGGTGGAAAATCTTATTTTTCCTTGTTCCTTCTTCTATTTGGTACAGATTCTTCTCCACTCCCCAGGCAGGGGCAGTATTAAGAGGGAATTCTTTCAGTCTCCTTCCCTTACTTTACTCAGTCTGTATCCCAAGAAAATAAATCTGGTAAGCGCATGACATCCTGAGCAATATTTGTAGGAGTATTTACTGTTGCTAAAAGCATAAAATGGTCCTCTCTCTTTCTCTCTTCACTTTGAGCCCCATTATCTCTCTCAGTGCCTTGAAAGTACAAAAGAATCAAAGACCCCCTCTCCTCTTCCCATATTGGTAGTTAGCATGCTAAGAGGTTTATATTTCTCTAGTTTCCTCTTTATCTAGTGATGAAATTTGTGAAGTTGGCTGGGTTATGGTTTATGGAATCTGATTTGAGGAAACCATTCCTCTCACAGTTAGATGAAAGGGCAAATTTCAGTAAGTAGGCAACTTTCCAGATTGCTTTAGGTCTCAGCTATGTTCTCTAACCCAGCCATATAAAGAAGCCCTTTACTTTGACAAACAATAAAGCTTATACCTGATCCTCAATACGCTCATCGAATCTTATCTCTAAATGCTAAAGCATGGAACAAGATGGATAGGGGATCTGTAAATTGGTATTACTGGCAATAGAACAGTTTAGAGGAGAATCTTTATTATCAGTTTAATATGGATTCACATATATTCTGCACTTTGTCCTATATTTTGATATATTATTCACCCATTGGGAATCACATATTCTCTAACTAACAAGAAAAGGAAAACAAAATCTCTGTATTCCATATTTTGTATTTAAGAAAAATAGGTCATTAATTTACTCAGTCACTCATAAGAGATACAACAAATGTCTGAACAACTGCATTATCAGGTCCTTTGCACAAAGCTAGGGAACTGATAAAATACACATTCCTGCCCTCAACGTGTTTAGGAGAGTAACTTATTAACTTTTATCAGAGACTTTTTCTTTCTTATCAGATTTTATTAAAATACTGGGAGAGTGTATTATACTCACTCTGTGCAAATGCTTGCTACTTATGATAGCAAGTCTCTCTCTCAAGTTAAAAACAAACAAACAAACAAACAAAAAACACTAAAAGCTCTTCTACAATAGGTGGTATGGGAAGAACACAGACTGCTAGGCATTTAACGTATGTCTTTTTTCTGGCTTGAACCGGATATGCGTCTTTGTACAAATCATGTAAGCTTGATTTTATCATCTATAAAACAGGAGTCAATTTTGTTGTGTAAATGAAATAAACAAGCACATACCATGCAAATGTGAATGTGGGCTCTGATACCATGTGAGGTAACATAGGGTAGTGAAGACTGTCAACCTGCGCCATGCATTCTCAGCAGGATGATAATTATCCGAGGGGGTAAAAATTGGTTCTTTAGGGTAAAAAAAAAAAAAAATCCTATTTTATGAATAACGCACAAATATACAGATAGTCTATAAAAAGATATATACTTTATCTGTGATGATAGACATTCATGATTAGAAAAAGTTACTTAGGAAAAAAATGTTTTGAAAGACTCTTTTATCTGGTGTGATTTACAAGTGTTGAGAAACACTGACCTAGGCAATAGTCTCTTTTTTCCCTCTAAATGTCTATAAAACCATAAAAATATTACTTCTAGGTTTTATTTCTAAGATTCATTAAGTTATGTGTAATGTAACTTTCTTACCTGCTGCATAGAGTGTTGGTGAAGATCAAATAGAACAATATCTGTGCAAATACTTTGAAGTGTACAAAGTGCTTGAATTATCAGATATTATTGACATGCCCATTCTGGCTAAGAATAGAATACAGTTCTTAATGAGAAAAGAAAAATCTTACTATTTGGGACAGTTCAAATTCCATTTTATAAATGAAAACTCATTTACAAAACTCATTGTAACAACTTTGAAATGTGGCTGTTCAACTTGAGGGATTTGGGTATATTACTGAATGCACTTTAAATGGAGATTGCTATTTCTCAACTTAGAAAAACAGTAAAGGAAGTAACTTTCTTTTCCCAAATGAACATCAGTTCTGACCTCTCAGATCCTGTGTCCTACCCTCCACTCCTTAAATCCGACACATTCTCCTTGAATTATGAAATATATAGTGTTATCTAGAATTGTTTGATCACCTGTCTCCTTTCTTTTCTATCCTAGTGAATCTTATTTACCTAAGTTTAATTTATTTATTCTTCACTCAAAAATATGTATTTAAGAGCAACCATGAGCTGGCTGCTGTCCAAGGTACTAATCATACAACAGTAAACTGTAGAATAGACGCAATTCCTAAGATTATGGTGTTGGCATTGTTAAATTTTATGTCAGCCTGGTGCTCCTGGAAAACCCTTCTGTGCTCTGGAAAGGGGTTATCACAAGTCACAGTCGGCGCCTATGTTCACAGGTAACCTCCTCGTTTACTTATGGCAAGGCCAGACACAAGCCCTCACAGAAGCCCTCAGAATTCCTATCCATTGCTTCATAAATGTTAGCTGAACCTCTTGTACCCACTGACCAATCTGGGCAAAAAACCTGCTATATATTGACTTGACTAAACTTCATGTCAGCTTTTTTTCTTTTCCCCAGACCGCAGAATTTAGGACGACCTCTCAGCCTGAGGCAGTCTACAACCCCCCCTTAAGTATCTTCCTGGGAATAGGCTGGCCTCAAGTAAAAGTCTCTGATCTACTGTCCTGTTAAGTAAATGTTTCACTCCACTCACTGGTACCTAGTTCTTTCTAGCCTTGTTTAATACTCCCTATAAAAGAAAAGACCTCTTCTGAATAACCTTTGAGATGCTTGTAGTTCTCAGTCAGAGTATTCTCCTTATTGAAATAGTTCCCCTCCCCCATTGCAGCAGTCCCTTTCCCCTCTGTTGCAGTAATATTTTCTAGTAAGTCTTTTCCTCAACCTGGATTTTTTATTTTTTAAGTTTGACAGGGCTTATGTAAAAATAGATGATAATTACTGTATGTGAAGTGAATTTATACAATATTTTATATTGAGCATAAAATTCATAATGTGCCTCTTATAAACCGAAGGGAATTGATTTAGTATTATACTATTTTTTTTCTGGTATTTATTCCTGGCAGGTAACACTCATTTATTTGATCTAGATGGGAGGCAATTTAAGTTTTATCTATGGGCCAACATTATTTGTGATAACTTTTGTATATCCAATATTCAAAAAAATTCTGACCCTGGATTCATGCTCAAGAATAAAATAATTATCCAGCAATATTTTTGTGTGACTAGTGGGTATAGATTCACACATAATTCTTACATGCTATCTTCTATAAGCTTCTACTCATGTTTTCCCAGAATCTCTTGTTAGTTTCCATGACGCTTTTATCTCATTTTCTGATTCCTATTGCCTAAGTTTATAAACTCTTTCCCCATATTTGAGCTGTCAGCTGCCTATGAATTTCTTTAGCTTACCAGTAATAATCTCTCTCTGTCTCTCTCTGTCTCTCTGTCTGTCTCTGTCTCTCTGTCTCTCTGTCCCTCTGTCTCTCTGTCACTCTCTCTCTCTCTCTCTGTCTCTCTCAGTTATACACACATACAGACACATACATGCACAGTCATTTCTCCTAAAGTATCTGAATTCTTAATCTTTGTTTCTATGATGTCTTTATTGTCTTGCCCATGTTCTGCATATGTAATAGGTAATGAATATTTGGCTTCTTTCTCTTGGATCAGAGAAACCTGTGAAAGCTAAAATCAAAAAGAACATTTTGACACACAACATAACTTTCACTTGCAAGCAACTTATGTGGAAGATCATGTTAATTAAAATTATTAACAGCTTTACTATACTGTTGACCTAAATTTTACAGTTAACTAAAAACTTTAAGTTAGTAACACAGAGTGGAAACGAGTGCTGATTTTAAAATTGGAGATTACAAGCTACAATTTACACATAAAATCTGCATTTGTGTTGAAGTCAGTTGAAGAGAAGAAGGGAAATTGGTATGGCAGGAATGAAAGTACAAAAGGGTGATGTGTTCAGTAATCATTTGCAGAGAAAGAGTTACTACCATTTGGGACTGCTTCCTAGTTATTCCTTTTGCAAGGTTTTTAGAGTTATTTTTTTTCCAAAAAAATGAAGGACTGGAATATAAACCTATGTTTACAAAAAAGAGGGGGCACTGTCATGTTTTACCTATCTGTATGTTTTTAAGATAAGCACGATGCGAAGTGCTATTAAAAACAAATGAAATGAATGACATGAGGAAACTGCCTAGTATATAATTCCTTTTCCTTTAACGGAAGTAAGGATTGATGTTTTACCATTTTTTCATATGTCTTTCTCTGGACCGCTCTTTGATTCTGGCTCTCACCTTTCCTCAACATGAAAAATGGCATGGCAGCAATGAAACATTTTTTTTCCTCTTTTTTGAGATTTGCAAAACATCTGAGAATAGGGAACCATCTGCTGCTATCATGTAAATAGGCCAAAAGGACTGAGCAGAAGAGAAAAAGTCTGGCATCATGGCCACATCAGCTGGCCCATGTCTCCGCCAGGGCCCTGCCCCAGAGGTGCTGAAAACCCGGGGACACCAATTCTGGCAGCATTTGGGGAGCGTGCTGGTGTTGCACTGACAACAAGCAACAGCTGTAGGGAGCAGGGGTGGTACAGCAGGTTGTGAAATGAGAGATGGGCTTATGTCAGAGTCATTAAGCTTTTCTGATAAATGGACTGCAAATTAATTGGTGGTTCCACTAATTAATTTATTTGAGTTGCTGAAATCCTCAGGCCTGCGTGTGGCTGTTAACAGAGCAGAGTGATACTTCAACATGGAGAGTATTCTTTTGTCTCCCTGCATGTAAAGAATTTGAATTGGGGTATATTCATTGGTGAATCTTTTCAAAACTCATCAGCAATAAGAATATTAAAGAATTCAAAATACTTTTAATGCCTAGAAATACTAGAGTAGTAATTTTTGAAATCAAAAGAATAATCTGACTGCAAATCTTGATTTCTCATGAGCAATGTCCAAAAATGCCATTTACAGAACTACATGCAATTGTTGCCATTGTTTCAAACAGCTAAGATCTGTATCTCTGGCCTAATGGAAAAACTAGGTCATTTAAATGGCAGATTAGAAGGAAAATGTAGATAAATGGGCTCATCTGCTTGAGAAATTACTTCTGATGTTTATATCTATATCTATATGTGTGTGTGCGTATACATATATATATGTGCATATGTCACATATGTAGATATACACACATATATGCATATGTATTCATGTGTGTGTACTTTTTCTCTTTAAAAATGTGACTACATTCTTAGAAAAATATGTATTTTTATCCAATATGTGTCAGTTTGTCTCACTGTGTTCTTATTGTTTAAAGGAGAATAAAAAGTGCTTATACTTTATAAACATAACTAATAATCCATTATATACTGAGGGTGCAAAAAAATGTATACCAATTGACACTTTGGTCAACATTGCTTTAGCAGTAGTTCGCCATAATCAGAAGTGTCTGGACGCTGATGGTCACCACTTTGAGCACCTGTTGTAATTGCAGAAGTCAAACGTGACTTGTATTTATCTTTTGTTATTAGTATATATTATTACTATTTTAATACAGTTTTCCTTTCTTAAAATGTTACATATATATATATGTATATATATATATATATTTTTTTTTGGCACCCTCTGTATACTTGTTTAAAATAATTGTCATTATATGCATATAATTCAAAATGTATTGTCTACATTTTTTTCTTTTTTGTCTCTATAATATGATTATAGAGAAGGAACATATTTTTCCCCAAAAAATATCAAGTACAGAAATATATAGAGCAAATGGAAAGTTCTGAAACTCCCCAACACTTTTCACAGAGAAAGTCACAATGGACATTTTTTATTAAATAAATATGAAATTTTAATTTATATGAATATGTATATCTATATCTATATCTATATCATCTACATCTGTATGTGTATATATGCTATGTTCTCTGTTTTTCTTCCTATTCACCCAGTAGTATTTTTAATCATTTTTCTACGTCAGTTGATTCAGTTAACTTACTTTATAATGGTTTTATAATGCTCCATTTTATAGATGACCATACAATTTTTAATGGAAACTTATAAATGAACATTTAAGTAGTTCCCAAAATTTTACTGTTACAAACAACTTTTCATTGATAATCTTAGTACATAACATCTTTGTGTGTGTGTGTGTGTGTGACTGTGTGTGTGTTATTTCTGTTGAATAAATTGCTAATAGTGGAATTTTCTGCCAACAGATACGTGCATAATTAATTTAAAAGTTGAATAGTAACTAATTAAAAATAAAAGTAGAAGTAATAAAACAAAGTGGTTAAAATAGGGAAAAACGTCTTAGAATAAAACTCATTTCTCTCATCCAGCTTTTATATGGAAACTCTTATTTTATAACTTATGATTAGTCTTTCCTGAATGCTGACTTCCCTTAAGGACATATAAATTATATCATTATCTCTCGGATATTCAACAATAAATTAGAAATCATTATTTGAATGTGGATTTTTTGTATGTGTCATAAAGGATCAAAAGGATGAGTTCTCAGGAAAGCTTTTGAATACTTATGAGGCACACAAATGGGGAGATTGGATTAATTAAAATATATTTCCAATACCTGAATTATTGACTTTATTTCCAATAGGATTTAGCTAATAAGAAATAAATGATTTTATACAAAAATCAAATTTGGCTGAACCCAGTCGTTTAACAAAAAGACAAAAAAGCAAAACAATAAAAATAAAAGTAGTCCACACTTGCAAATAATTAATATTGAGAAAAGGTTCTAGCCTTCCGGAATAATTAACAATTGTTCTAGAGGAAACTAATTGCACTGAAGCATACATCTGTTATGTCTTAACATGAGAAGCCAATCCATTAATTTCTTATATGTGTATGAAACTGTTCCTTTTCGGCCATTCTAAATGTAGTACTATTCAAAAATCATACCAATAAGATGTAGCTTAGTGAAACTTTTTGTAATTATTTTCAAGATCAGTACAACCAGAAAATAGTTTAAAACCATGTATTTGATAGAAAAAGAAACTATCTTTGTCGATCTATGTTCTTCGTCCTTTCTTTGTTCTCCACATACCAACCATCAAAACCTTATTCACAAATTATTCACAAGTCAGGAGGCATGCATGCTTTTCAGAAAATTTGCAAGTTGACTGCTCTATTCCCTAATCAAAGCCAGTTAGATGAAATTTTCCCAGGGGATATTAACTCCTAAATTTTTCAAAGTAGCACCTGGAGACTTAGTCAATTAGCCTCTACATTTTTTGAGCAGTGCATTGTTTTGAATCTCATCTGTTATTTAAAGGATCTAAAGTTCTCTGCCCTTGTGTTGAAAGTTGATAAATGTGAGAATATCTGAAAGAATTTCTTGTTCATAGATTAAGTTACTGAAATTACACTACGTAGTTCTCCCAAAAGGACAGTCTTCAGCTCTTACTCTCGTTATACAGCTCGAAATTCTACTTACTGAATATGGCTCTTGAATTCTGTACTCAAATTTTTTAATATAATAGTTAATAGTATAATGTAATTATGTCAAAATCATATAGCACCAGGTTCAAATTTCAGTTCTGTAAGGTATTAATTATTCAGTCTTAGACAAATTATCCTACCCTCTCTGTGCCTCAGTTTCCTTGTTTATAAAAAAATGGTTCTTGGGCCTTTAAAATAAACTGAAGAAAAAAAATCATCATTTCAATACTATGTGTATATATCATAATCTTCTTAGTCTGAAAATTGAGTTCAAACACTTAATAAATTTGCCTAAAGTAATTTATCCATTTCTATTAAGAAAAAAAATACACTAACATTTCATCTGAGTTATAATTTCCAAAGTAGACAATATATCTTTAGAACAATAATTGTAATTATGCAATACAGCAAGTTCTTCAGTTGCAACATTTTAGAAGAAATATCAAAATTGAATACTAGTCTATCCAACATATAGCCTTTTTTCATTCAACTTTTTAATTCACATTGCTAGTAGTCCCCGTTTACTGAGCTTAACACGATGCCTTTGCACATAACAATAAAATCTGTAACATTATTATGTAATTTTATAAGCAGACATTTTATGTACTTCATATTTATTAACTTACTTTGTGTGAGGTTAGCTACCATACCACTGCTTTTCAGTTTTCCACATGAGGAAATGAGAAACAGGAAAGTTTTGAAATTTACCCCAGATTTCAGTTAGTACATGACAAAGTCAGGATTTGTTCACAGCTGAATTATCTCCCTAGCAGACACCTTTAACCAGCATGTTCTATTGTCTACTATTTTTCACTGAAGTCTAAAGAATCGTATTTTTAGCAAGTTGAAACATATTATTTACTACTGGTAATACATTGTCCACTGATTTTAACTTACCTATTTGTGTTTGAAATGCTGATTTGGGTACTGTATTTGAACTAAGAAGACAAATCAAACAAACATTCCCAATTAAATTGTACTATCATAAGTCTTTATTTATTTATTTATTTTTAATTGAGGAAACAAATCCTTCCAAAGCCTTGGAACAACTTTATAAGGTAATTCATCTCTTTTGTCAAAGACTGGATTTCACAAAATGAATTCTATGAAACACCAATATCCCCTAAAGTATGTGATTATGGCCTGTTCCAATAACTAGCAATTCTGCCCCTTGGTTGGAGAGCATAAAGCAAATTATCAGATTAAAGACGATGGAAATAGAACTGACTCTGGGCGGTGAACACACAGTGTGACATATAGATGATGTATTACAGAATTATGCACTTGGAACCTAAATAATTTTACTAACCATTGTCACCCCAATAAATTTTAATTTTAAAAAAGGAAAAAAAATAATAATGAATGACACCCAGGTTTTCGCAACACCGTATTTTAGGTTAGAGGTTCCTATCTAGACTATAATAAATGATTATCCTGTTGAACAACAACAACAACAACAAAAGCCCTTTGAGAAATCTTGCAGCCAAGAAACCTGTTTCACTTGTTCTAATACAACATTTTCTAAACTTGGTTGACCAGAAACCCTTTAATAAATTAGTATCCTACTTGTTCCTGTTCTGCAGAATATATTTTAGGAAATGCTCATCAAAGTGACTCATCTTGACAGGGGGATTTGTATTCTTTGAGACATGATTTATGTTCTGTTTCAATATTTTAAATACCCAAAGACTCAGAAGCATTTTCTGTTCCCACTTTTCAGCCTGTCTTTTAAACCATTTGTTGCAATATTAATTGAGAGTCCTAGAGATAATCACCCACAAGCTGTTATTTGCTAATAATTTTGCTTCATCAGATATGAAAACATACATGGTCCAATACAAGTAAAATGAGGGCATCATGAGGAACATTAGCAAAAAGATAAAGGAGTTTTCATAAAATAAGACTTGGAATTTGAAAAATTAAAACACACATTGGATTGTCAAATGCTCCTAACAATGTATATATCCATAGGCAAACACAACGAAAAAATATCACACCTCTATTGTGATATTCACCCCCCCCCCATACTCCATTGAAAGACACAACATTTAATTCTCAGGAATGTGATAGAGTTTTTTGAAAGACAGTAACCAGCCTACAGCTGGTACATTCAAGAAGTTCAATAAAGATTTGTTGAATGAATAACAAGAAACATAAAACAGACTATGAAGCTGAAAGATAGTACTCCTTGAGCACCTACAGAATGCACAAACAATAGGGCTGTCTTTATATTCACTCTGTATGGGACAGCTTATTACTAATTATAGTGTTACCTGCATGTGGAGTTTTAATCATTATCAGTAACACCATCTCATTATAGGAAGCCCCTTGGTACAGAAAGCCTGGTAGAAACACTTATACCTTACATTGTTTTGTAAAATATTTTTATATAAAACTCTACACCTTCCAAAGCATTTTTCTTATTTAATGATTGTCCTTGTATTTCACAGTGCTGATATTCTGCTTCTTGAAATTACCTTCTTACTTACAAGGGCAGTATTTTTTTCCCCTACTTCTTTAAATGTCCCTTTGTTTTCTTTAGACACATCACTACAAGAAAATACATTCCCCCCTTCCATTTCCATTTCCTTCAACTCTCCCTTTCACTCTCTACTGCTCCTTTTCATTGTCATAATTCCAATTCTTTACTCAAAAAAAGTGGTTTGCAAGTGTTTCTGTTAAGCTAAACATGACTTTCACAGAATGTCAAGTCTGACATTTTTTTTTCAACCTCTGTTCATATTTTCAGCTTGAATATCTCACTGACAGTTAAATGCATATCTGAGGGAACTCCTCTTTCATTCTAAAGCCGCCTCCATTTCCACCATCTTCTTGGATACCTTCTGGATCCTTCCAAAACAGAAAATAGTCTTTTTATCCTCCATAAATTATTGTTATTTCCAATTGGAAGTGCCAGTCCTGAGAACTGGTATATGTTATTGCCAACCTGCTCACCTAAACTACTTATCCACAGAAGTAGATTCAATTTAAGCTGTAGTTGACCCATTTTGAGAAGCCTGAGGTCTACCAGTTATCTATTTTCCTTGTATAGGAGACTTCTGTAATCAATTCTTTTGAAAAAAAACAAACATGGATTCAGTTAAAATGATAATGCCTCACAGTCATGCTATGCTTGGACACTGTCTATAAAGTTAGTAACTGTAGTCAATAGTATTTTAAAAGACCTGGACTGTGCTTTTGTTTACCTAACTAAATCTTTCCTTTCTCTTACCTTTGCTTTCTAGTATTTCAGGAATCTCATTCCATGCTTCTTTAAGCTTCCTGGACTAGCTAAAACATATGGCTCCCTGAATGATATTACTTTCACTACATTTCATTTGAGTAAATGCTCTTTGTTTTCTTACAAGTCATAAGTATGAGAGAAATCAGTGAGTACTCAGATATACTTGAGTGTCTATTACTACTCCCTCTGTATGCTAAAAAAGAAAGAAGACTCCACTTCTATAAAAATATTGCTATAGATTTAGACAATCTTTTTGGTCCTCAAGGCTTGCCATCTACTGTTAATTTGATTACTCTTTTCATAAGTTGAGAAAACTTTTTGACCTATTTCACAGTTCTCTTCCGATTCCAAGTCCTGCCACCATATTTGGTGGCATCAGTGTTAATCTTGTGACCCATTTCAAAACCTAGTCTCTTATTCCTTGATGATTCCAATCCCAATAATTTGGGCAACTTAATATTAATTATCCTAATGGAGACAATTTTAAGACTAAAAGGGTGTGCTATTCAAAATTGTGCCAGAATAATATTAAACCATAACTTACTTGTATGGTCACTCTCTCAATAATAATTATTTTCTCCTTACTTCAGCTGCACACTGTAAAGGCCAGGAACTGAAATATGATCCACTGTAAAATAAACAATGATAAATAAATAAAAAAAGAAAAATGACTTGATAAGTTGAATATTTGACCACTGCATCATATCTTTCTATTCATCAAAACTTAGATTTACTTCAAGATGACTTAAATAACATATTGCTAGATTAAGATATCCAAAACTGAATATATATTTCATTCGGTGCTCCCTTATAGTCATGACTTGCACTCCTTTTATTCCTGTTTTCTGTCACATATTAAGCCTATTTGGTTTTTATACATTCTCCTTGAGAATTAACTGTGAATCTTTTCAACCCACCCCTTGTCAATGTCCTTTATTTTCCTTATTTTATTTCTCACATATCCACTCACAAAGCATCAATCTTTGACCAATCCACCTCTTACCTTTTTCTTATTTAGTTTTCATTCTTCTTCAATACCATTGGATTTAGGCATACTGAGGTTTCTCAAATGATAAATGTTGTGTGTTCCAACTGCTTCGTCACTTGATTGTTTCCCCATCTCTCTCCCTCTCCTTAGGACTTCCTATTCCCTGAGACACAAATATATTTAAATTATGTCTAATTAATAATCCTGCAGTGGCCTTTAACTGTTCAACACATGTCTCTCAACTTAAATCAAATGCTAGAAATGATTAAGCTTGTGAGGAAGGTATGCTGAAAGCCAAGACAGGCCAAAAGCTAGACCTCTTGTGCACACAGTTAGCCAAGCTGTAAATACAAAGAAAAAGTTCTTGAAGTGAATTAAAGATGCTACTCCAGTGAACACATGAATGATAAGAAAATGAAGCAGTCTTATATGATCTCCTATCCACACCGCATTCCTGTGGTCTGTATAAAAGATCAAAATAGCCACAACATCCCCTTAAGCCAAAGACTAATCCAGAGCAAATCCCTAATTCTCTCCAGTTCTGTGAAGGCTGAGACTCATGATTCAGCTGCAAAGGAAAAGTTTGAAGATAGAGGAATTGATTCATAAGGTTTCAGGAAAGAAGCCATCTCCATAACATGAAAGTTCAAGGTGAAGCAACGAGTAATGGTGATGAAGCCTCAGCAACTCATCCAGAAGATCTAGCTAAGATAATTAATCAAGGTGGCTACACTAAACAACAAAATTTCAATTTAGATGAAACTGCTTTATAATGTAAGAAGATATCATGTAGGACATAGAAAGAGAGAAGAAGTCAATTTCCTGGCGACAGAGATTCAAAGGACAGTCTGATTCTCTTGAGAGGGGCTAATGCAGCTGGTGACTTGAAGTTGAAGTCAGTGTTCATTTACCATTCTGATAATGCTGGGACTCTTAAGAATTACGCTAAATCTACTCTGCCTGTTTTCTATAAATGAAGAGCACAGCCTAAAGGAGAGCACATCTGTTTACATTATGGTTTACTGAATATTTTAAGCCCACTGTTGAGAACTTCCAAAATATTTCTACTCATTGACAATGTACCTGGTAACTCAAGACTTCTGATGGAGATATACAATGTGATTAATGTTGTTTTCATGCCTGTTCACATGACATCCATTTTGTAGCCCATGATCAAGGAGTAATTTTGACTTTCAAGTTTTATTATTTAAGAAATACATTTTGTAAAGCTAGGTCTGCCATAGATAGTGATTCCTCTGATGGATCTGAGCAACCTAAATTGAAAACCTGGAAACAATTCACCATTCTAGATGCCATTAATAACATTTGTGATTCATGGAATGAGGTGAAAATATCACCATTAACAGGATTTGGGGAGAAGTTGATTCCAACTCTCCTGGATGACTTTGAGGGTTTAATACTTCAGTGGAGGAAGTAACTGCAGCTGTGGTGGAAAGAGCAAGAGAAGTTTAATTAGAAGTGTAGCCTGAAGATGTGACTGAATTGCTACAATCTCATGATCAAACTTAAACAATGAAGAGTTGCTTTTTATGCACGAGCAAAGAAAGTGGTTCCTTGAAATGGTATCTAATCCTATTGAAGATGCTTTGAAAATTGTTGCAGTGGCAACAAAAGACTTAAAATATTACACAAACTTACTTGATAAAGTGACAGCAGGGTTGGAAAGGATTGACTCCAATTTTAAAGAAGTTCTGTGTTATAGAAAAATTGTCCATGAAGGGTCAATTGGTGCAGCAAACTTCATTGTTGTATTATGTTAAGAAACTTCCACAGCCACCCCAACTTTCCAAACCACAACCCTGGTCAGTCAGCAGCCATTAACATCGAGACAGCACCCTCCACCAGCAAAAACGTTGCAATTCACAGAAAGCTCAGATTATAATTAGCATTTCTTAGCAATAAAGTATTTTTAATAAGGCATATATATTGTATTTTAGACACAATGCTATTGAAAACTTATTAGACTACAAGATATTATAGTCATAACTTTATATGCAGTGGGAAACCAAAAAAATTGTGTAACTATCTTTATTGTGATGTTTGCTTTATTGTAGTGGTCTGGAACCAAACCCATAATTTTATATAAAGACAAAATACTGGAATAGTATTCAAGGTTCTTCAATGAACACACTTCGTCCTATTTGAAGATAGCATATCAATCCAGCCAAAGTGGTTTCTCTGAGCCCCCTGTTTTTCCACGTGTGGCTAAATTTGCACCTGTTAGTTTTCTCTTCTGGAATACTCATATTACCTCCTGCACCTACTCAGTTACTCATACTTGTCCTTCAAAGCTCAGATGAGATATTAACTCTTCAGAAAGAACTTTATGGCTATTTCCTAGTAGAGATGAGTTTCTTTCTCTGAACTTCTTTGACAACTTGTTCTATAGCTACAACTTCAATGTCATAGTGGTATACTTATTAGTGCTTTTTTGTTTGTTTTAAGTTTTCACAAATCTGTTATTTTCTTATGGGTAGAGGCTATTATATTTATTATGGTGTTCCTAGCATAGAGGCACAGAAATAGGAGTCATACTGAGAAAGAAAACTATCAGTCTCCACACATAGCCTAGATACTGAGAACGGAAACTATAACTTACCAATTAATGTGATTTTGCTATTACACTGTCATTATAAGCATGACTTTAGTTTGTTGAGAGCCACATATCCAGGCAAGTGGCTTGATTGTTCATTATAAAACTTGCTAAATTTTCATCAATAGACAGTTCACATCCTAAAATTATTTTAATTATTTGCCTAAAAATCTTTGCCTTGTTTCCACCAAGGAAAAATGCCATGATCTTTTTTCCATTTCTAATCAAGTCTCCATATTGAATGACTTACCCAAAATCAAATTTTCATTTCTCAATAAATCATGTTTCTTTTTTCCTTCCTCTGAGAGATTGCCACAGTTTTGCGAAGGTGGCAGTCTGACTTTCTGGTGGTATTCAATAGACTCAGATTTGTCTTATCAACAGATTGTTGATTATTTGAATGAACATAAACTAAATATTACAGTTGTTTCATAAAAATGTGGATTGAGTAATATTTCAGATTCATTACCTGATAGGGTGATATAAACTTAGGTAATAAAACCATTTATGCTTTTTTGAGGTATCTAAAATAGTTAAACTCATAGCAGCAGAGAATACAATAGTGGTTGCCAGGGAAAGAGGGTGGGAAAAATGGACAGTTGATATTCAATGGCTAAAAATTTTCATTTATACTATACAAATGAATTCTGGAGCTCTAGTGTACAATGTAATGCCTATAATTAACAATACAATATTGTGTGCTTCAAAATCTTTTGAAAAGGTAAATTTCATGGTAAATGTTCTTACCATGATGGGGGAGAGGGGAAGGTAAGATAAAGGAACACAAGAAAACTGTGGGAAGTTTTTGATATGTGTATTATCTTGATTTTGGTGAGGTTAATACATATGTTCGAGTATGCCTAAACTCATCAAATTTTACATACATGTATTAAATATGTACTGTTCTTTATAGATCATTTATACATTAATAAAGCTGCTTTAAAAATAAAACCTTGTTTTATTACTTTAGGGACATAAATCTGGATCATTTGTAAGCAAAATTCAGCTAGCAATCTTGTATACATAACCATTTTTACTTGGCAGAAGCTCAGATTTGTCCAAGAATTAATAAGAGAGAGAGAACACTTATTACATACCTACTGTGCATTATTTGTCTTGGTACTTTGTATGAGTGATCTCCTTTGGGCTAGACTTTAAAGATTTCTGTTTATTTAAATCAAATGTATAAATCATTTCAGACTCTTTTTCAATAACTACTTCCGATTGAAGTTAAATGGTTAATACACATTTAAAATCTAATCAGTCCCAACACTGATTCATTATGTGGTTCAATGGTTCATTGGTTCACTCACTCATTATATATCCAAGAGCATCCACACAGATCCAGGCTGCATTTGTTATAGAAAGCAAACTACCATACAAAGGTTATGTCCACAGCAGCCTTGATTTACCCACATATCAAGCACCTGGTATTAGAAACGAGCCACCAAACACACCATTACTTGCCGTATGAACTGTTGACCATCCCTTCCTTCTTTCTTTATTTGTCCAAGTCTGGATGCATGCTTCAGTTATCATCAGCAAAAACATACAGGAAGATTGTGTAAGGAGTCATTTTTTGTGAAGGATGTATATGGGAAAATTTATGGAAGAGGTGGGATTTGAACTGAGCAACGAATAAATATGACATCGTCTAATTTCTGCCTTCATGTGCCTTTGCTTGTATCTTGTCTCCTCTGCTCTGTCTATATACGTATCAGCTAGAGCTTGAATTTGGCCTGCCAGCTTTCTCTATACAGAATCTGGTAGTCACTCTAATCTAGCCCCAGTAGATCCATTCATAGCTCTAATTTATCTGCACTCTTTGGATTGCCTCTTAGCTGGACATAATAATAAGAAATCACACATTTATGTAAACTATGTAGTTGAGCACATCTAATGCAATGCTACAGAGGGGAAAGAGGCTAGGCGAATAGCTTTCACTCCTCTTTTGCATTCATAGTTTCTGAGACAGGTGACCTCCTCATTCAGGACTTCTAGTGCTTTAGACAAGACTGATGATAGATTAGCAGTAGTGACTCTGCCTTGGCCATGTCTTAGCTGTGTTGGCCCTCTGGCAAGATTTTGAACAGGTACTGCAAAGGGACCCAAAGAAGGCTGAGTCTCAGAGCATCATCCATGCACAGTGTATTATGTCACCAAGGTAGCTCTACAGTTAGATGAGGACTCAATTCTTTCAAAGTGTTTTTTAACTCATTTCTCTACATCAAACACAGCACCTGATCCTATTGACTCATTCTCTCAAAGTTGTTTCACCAGGAGCATTGTTTACCCTTCATGGGCACAATTATATGGCACAGTTAGAGGAGTTGGGTGAACTCTTAATTGTTTTAGGCTCACATGTTTTATTTTGCTGAAGAAGTACACATATAAGAGAATGGACTGGTGGTTTCCAGAGGCTAACTGATTGGGGGGTGAGTGAAATGGATGAAGGGGGCCCAAAGGTACAAACTTCGAGTTACATAATAAATAAGTCTGGGAATGTAATGCATAGCATAGTGATTATAGTTAACAACAACTGAATTGAATATTTAAAAGTTGCTAAATTAGTAGATCTTAAAATTCTCACCACAAGGAAAAAAAATATTTTGTAACTATGGTGATGGATGTTAACTAGACTTACTGTGGTGATCACTTTGCAATACATACAAACATTGAATCATTATGTTGCATACCTGAAACAAATATAAGTCATACATCAATTATATCTCAATAAAAAAGAAGTAACTAATACCATCAAGAAGAATACCATCAAGAAGAAATAGCATACTAATACCATCAAGAAGAAATAGCAACATAGTGTCAACCATAAAAGACACTAATAAATGACCTTTAATTCACCTGTCCACAGCAGTAGATGTAAACATTCAGAATAATTTCTGTTTTGTGTTTACCCTGTGCTATTTACCAAAACCACTATATTTTGTGGCACTTCAGCCACATTTTGATCAGGAATCTGAATTCCAAAATAATGTGTGTGTTTTTCAATTTTGAACAGAAAACCATAGAGGAATTTTATCCAGGTTTATAGACCTGAAGGTATTTCTAGAGCCCTAAAGGCATTATTAAAATACGGAATATTTTTTCCTCAAAGAGTAACATCTCTATTTATGTCCCATATTTCATTCAATATGCTTAAGAATCTAATGCCCAAAGTTCTCAAATAAAAGTACTTCAAATTCATCTGAAATTACTAAATCTCACAAAGGAAAAACTGAAAAGCATTAATATTCTGAGTGTATTAATTTTTTGCCTTTAAGGGATTCAATATTTATTTAAAGGCTGAATTATTTATTATAGTTTTGCTGTTTGGAAACAGGAATTAAAAAATAATACTCTTATAAGCTATACTTAGTTACAAAGGGGAATATTCAGAACTACAATCAACCTTTTACTATTAACCATTCCCTGATTGGCAGACCAAAGGACTTATGTGGTCTTGAACTAAACAATAATTTCATTTAGGTGAATATCAAAATTGGAACAAACAGTTTGAAAATGCATGATGTGTTCTTTCCATATTTTTTTTCCCTCAAGTCTCTCACCTGTAGGAACATAATACTATTTCTACTTCTGAACTGAATGATGGTAAAAAGCCTAAGAGACCAAACACATCTTTGTTATCTTGCCTAAACACCCACCAAAAAGGGAATTCTCTAGAACCACGTGCACTGGTCTCTGTGTAAGTTAAGGGCTGGAACTGTGGTTTTCGGAGGGAGAGAAATATAGAAAACAGTAACAAGTTTGCCATCAGTACAGCCTGGTTTCCAATCATTCTGAATCTATTAAATAAAGGTTTAATTCTTCTTTACACAAAGTCCATTTGTGGAGTGGAGTAACTTTCCAAAGCAACTACTCTCCATGCAGAAACCCATTGTTCCAGACTGATGGTGCTTACTCAGTAGCTATACCTGGAATGTATAGTCTCCTAGATAAATGTAGCAGGGAAAAGAAAACTGAAGGGTCTCTGGCTTGCATGTAAGTGCATTTGTCAGAAAATGGCTGATAGTGTCACTTCCGCTCACAACAGACATAGTAACGTGACCCTTACTATAAAAGGAGTAGAAAATTGTAATCCCTGTGGTTGCCGGGAAGGAAAAGAAAAGCTGATGAGATCTCTTTAGCAATAGATATGTGACCATGGACCTTTTATATAATCTCTCAGAGCCTCTATTTTCTCATTTATAAAATGGATGTTCCAGAAGTAACTGCATACATTTGTTGTGACTTTGAGTTGAACTAATGTATACAAATATCTATCCTGTGGTCTAGCCCATAGAACAAATGTAAGAAATGACAGTTTTCTTTTTCCTATTTTTCTGTCCCTCACTAACCCTATAATACTTCATTCATGTATGTATTTCAAAACGATGCTTCCACTGTGCTGTTCTATTATTTTCTCTCACTTTTATTCAATATTACATTAAAAACCTGTAATTATCATCATTTTAAAGATGAGGTAAGGAGATAAAAAGGAATTTCAGCTACGTGTTTATGTCATAAACCTCATGAATGCACACAGGAGATTTGATTTCGCATAAAGTCCATGCTGCATTTGCCACACTAAAGTTCTATTACGGATAGAAGGTAATGTAGCCAAGGTCACAAAATCAGTATGAATTAATACAAAATAGAACTTTGAACTCAATTTACCTGAAATCAGAGTATTGTCAAAGTCAAAACTCTATAGGACAAAGTTAAATAGGAAGGGGAGACTCTATTCAAGTTAGACAATAGGATAGAGAGACCAGAATGCAGTCTGAATTAAACTCCATTGAAACAAAAATGTCAGAGAGTTTTTAAGAACTGAAATGTGGGGATCATGGGCCATTTGTGTTTGCAAATTGGCCTTCCTCAAAGAAAAAGATAAACTTTCTATTATCTTCATGACAGGAGGATTTTTACACTTGGAGGAACATGCCCAACGTTCCACAATTTTCCTTTATGACTACATTTCAAAGGAATTGCTCCAAGGTCCTAGAGAAAGCAACCCTAATTCTTAAAATTGGCAGCAGGCCTTTTAAAAAAGTTTTCATCTCAAAGGAGCAAACACAGGAGTTAGGGTATTTTTCCTAAAGTAAATGACCAAAGACAGGGTTGGAGAGGGAACTTTGTGTTTAGGCCATCTGGGTTTTGTAAGGGCAAGAATGGTAAGGAAGTGGGGCTAGATGCAGGGAGAAGATTGTCTAAATTGTGGTCAAGCTGAGAGTTACATTAACTCCTTGTTGACTGCCTCTATAAAAAGATTCTAATGGAGCTCTTAATTTGAAGGAGAAAAGATGCAGAACTAGACAGTAAAAAACAAAATAAGCACTATTTTTATGATGGGATATTTTCCCATTCGTATGCCTATCTAACAGCTGGATTCCTGGGTTTAGCAGCAGTGACTATTTGGACGTGAATGGGATTGTAGATTAATGGAATAGAAGATGAATATTTAGGCAAAGCTTTTCCCTGGAAGATCTTAATGAAGTAAAGCACCAGTTTACATCTGGGATGTCACTTCATATGGAACAGAGGCCTACTGAACTGCAAAAAAAAAAAAAAAAAGAAAAAAAAAAAGAAAAATAGAATCCAGCTCTAAAGAAAAATCAAACCAGGCAGTGTTACAAGCACCCCCGATTCAGTGGCATCAAGGTACAGCTATTTTATTTTGCTCATGGATTTGGTGGGTTAGACATTCAGAGGGGACATGGTAGGAATTGCTTGCCTGTACCCCAGGAAATAAGGAACCTGAACTGGAAAGACAATAGACAGGATTGCAGGACCCACTTCCAAGATGGCTTCTTCATTCACATGTCTGCTCCTGGATGGGATAGCTAGAAGGCTGGTCTCTGCTGGAACTGTCAGTCAGGGTACCTATACGTGAATTCTGTGTAGCATGGCTGTTGGGTTTTCTTATGTATTGCTCCATGAACAAGGTGGAAGCTGCACATCCTTTTATGATCTAGCCTCTGAAGTGATATTGAGTGACACTTCTATTGTCCTCTATCATTTACTTAATAAGAAGCTCACTCAGAATCAAATGGAGGGAAGATCCGTCCTCTCAAGGGAGTGCTGCCCAAGTATTGGGAACCGTGTTTAAAGCTCCATAGTGCCTAAAGAGATGAAACTAAAACAATTTTAAAACTACAGAAACCCTAAAATTGAAGAGCAGGTGTTGAAGGGGAGACCTCACTGAAAGATTTGTGTGTGTTGAGTCACAAAGTAGAGACCGAAAAGAGATTGTGATAAGGAGACCATGGACATAATTGGTGTTTCCTTGATTTTTTGCTGTGATAAATACCTTCGAAAATTTCAAACCTTGTTCTCTAGGCCTTGGATTTCTCCTTCTTGAATAGTGATGATATTGGTGACATCCTTCTATAGAAATATTTCAGAGACAAGGGCTTAAATCTTAACCTTGGACAAGATATTTAACATTTCTGAGACATCATTTTCTCACCTTTAAAACAACATAATGAAATCTCTCTGAAAGTATTGCTGTAAATTTAAGATAATCTATATAAGACTTAACATCGTGCTGGATACATAATATTCCTAAAACAAATGTGAATTTCTTTGTTGAATATTTGTCTACACTTGTCTTGATTGTGACAACTCACTAAATGCATGTTTGGAAATAATAGAAGATAAGATCTTTCAAAAAGATTGTGGAAATTTCCTAGGAAGGGATGGGGACAATGGAGAAAATCATTTAATGATCTCCAGCTCTAATGGTGAGTTAGAATTGCCTGGAAAACTTGTAGAAAACCTCATATTCATAAAATTCACTTTGGGATTACTGAATCAGAATCTGATAATGTAATGCCCAGAACTCTGTATTGTTAAATAAAGCTCTTCAGTTGATTCTAATATATCCAGGTAGGCTAGCAGCATTTCTGAGCATCACCACCAAATATATTACACCATGCTGTAAAAAGTCATCTGGGCTGCAGCCATATTTGTATCCCCCCTCACCCCCAAAAAAAAATCCTTGTAATCAATCACTAAGCAAAGTGTTAGATCATATTCAACAACTCAGGATGTATGAATCATAAAAGTAACTATTGCCATTCTCATTTTGTGTTTAGATAACAGAAAAACTGATTTAAAACAGTTTTCCTTTATGTTTGATCAACATCCTGGCAATTTGCCTGCCTAAAGTCAATGTTACAAATATGCAAAAATTGGAATTTAAGGTTATCCCATACCATTTTAACTAAGTAATTTTTTAAATGTGCATAAAATAATTCAGATGTGCTTAATATACACTGTTTACTTGGAGTTTGCCATCATTAAACATTTTATTTTATGAATGTGTGGAACTAATTCATCAATTGTTTTATTATTTTATTATTAATTATTATTATTAATTATTATTATTACCACATTGGCATTTCTCTAAGGTTCTAAAATAATAGTACATATATCTAATTTTGTTTTTTTTAAATCCTCAACAACAACAAAAAAATTGTTTTCCAATTCTACCTGTCAATATTAAAAATCCCCTATTTCTATAAAACCAACAAAACAGATAAATGAGTGCAAGGGAGGGAGAGAATACCCAATATCTGAAAATGTGTTGAAAGGCAGTTTATAGGTTTTCTCATAAATAGTGAAAACCTCCTTTACCTATTTCTACTCTCTAGTTGAAATGACTCTAGCGGATTCTTAAAGGTTTATCTGTATCAGAGTTACTATCAACAAGAGATTAGTGAGCTGCCTACCACCTGAGAGGGTTTTGAGGAACCCCCTTAGCTGAGACAGGCAGCTGAGCCTTTGCCTCCTGTCACCCCAATATTGATGGGTTTCTTTTCAGAGAAGGGATTGTGGCCAGTTGCTGTGAACTATTCAGGGAAGTGGCTCTTAACATCTTAGGGTCTAACAATTTATCATCTATTAAAGTACAGAGTAAAAAAATAACACTCGGCTCTGCATCCCCACCCACCCATTCAACCTCCCACTGGGCTTTAAATACTTAGTATTTTAATAGAAGACATAACCCCATTTTTGTAGTGTTTTCAAAGATGCATTTTCCTCCAACCAGAATGAAACAGAAAACTTGCCAGTCGAGAAAAAGAGCTGAACAACCTCATGAAATATAAGTCCAGATCACAGACACGAAGTAGTTATTTGTTAATACAAAAAAAGAGCATTTTCTGTGTATCCGTACGTGTTTTACCACATCGATATACAGAAAATCTGATGAGAATAGAGATTATTTTCAGTACTTTGGTAAGAGAGAAAATTAAATGAGACTTTCCCATAAATCTAAAAACATTTTTTAAAAAATTAGCTAATCCTTTATGCAAATGTGTGAACATATGGAAGAAAACCTTTTTTGAAGGCTTTCACAGGACCATGGTGTCCATTTTTCAAAATAAAATTTTAGTGAGTCACTCAGGATCGTATTCACAGGAAAACTTAAAAGAAAATCTCCTAAATTCCTAATTCAGATCACTTACCATCTTATTGAACAGTAGTCTAGTATTATTGGGCAGAAGACACAGATAGAGAAACAGAGAATCACACATCAAGGGAAATGAAAGATTGAAACATCCAGCATCACACCTTAATGGGAAAATTTATTTAGCTGGTCACTATTACCTTATTCATCCACTTGTTTGTTTATGTAAACTGCTAGATACACATAGTAGCACACTTGATTTAATGAGAAAATCAAGCATGTAATAATTTTCTTTATCTTCTTTTATAGAAATACAAATAAAAGAAAACAAATAACATCCCCCTTTTGGAATGTCTCTCAGACTGTCCTGTATCTTCTGAGTGTTCTTATTAGATTGTTTTTCACTTTTAACAACAGGTCCATTTTTATCAAATAGAACCTTATGCAAAACTCTATAAAATAGAACAAAAGAGTGTTTTGTTTACATAAATTATTTCATGTTTAATTCAGTTTCAGTTTCCAATTTATTTCCCAATTTTGTTTTCCATGGCACAGTGTTGAGAAAAACCTTGATTTACACAGATAAATAGTTGCAAATGGTTTTTAAATAGTTCTATGTGCCATCTTGCTGTAGTTTCTAATTAAATTGTTCTGGAAGCTTGACAAAGAAGCAATGATTTTTTTTCTTTTTCTTTCCAAAATTAAATCACTATCTTACCAATATTTAACTAGTACTTGCTTTCTTTAATTGAATCTAAAAATGTTATTTTCCAACTGAAATGTTCATTGTTTGAGAAAAAAATATTCAAACATATCTTGTAACTTGGAAATCTTTTAAACATGTCATAAAATTAGATACCTTGGTTTCATCTATTCAATATTTCAAGATAGTCAAATTTAGTTTTCTTCCATGCTGAAATAAAATGTTAAGTTTCAATTTTAATATTGGCAGTCTATACTTAAAAATGGTTAACACTGTGAAAGTGAATTGGACTTATTTTGATTATTATATTAGGAGCAAAGTATGCAAGCTATGTCAACAACATCTAGAGTTTAACTACAAACATAAAAAATGTCACTTGAAATTTTCATATTGTAAACTTTCATAGGGACATACAACAGATTTCAGTATAAAAATAATTTTTAACTCACTTCAACTAGGATTATAAATAACTGAATAAAATGCAATTTAAATTCTCTGCCTTAAAATTTAAATAAACATAAAATTAGTAATGAGATTATATGACAATATTTTCTAGCAAGTTTCCTTATCCAGTACCATTTTTCTGTGAAACATATAATGATAGTATACACATAAAAAAGGTCTCCAATATTTTGCATTACAGTGCTTTCAAATTCTCAGTGCAGATATCATTCCATTTTGACACACTACTTGAAGAATATTATTAAAATGTAAATGCTTACAAAGGTTTTGTTTTCTGTTTTGATAATCACCTTTTTATAAATTTTTAATTACCATCTGAAAAATGAAGAGAACAGCAATATCTTACATCTCTTCCACCTGAAGTATTAAGATTCCAAATATTCACAGCCTTCAAATTAATATATCAAGTGTGTTGGATTCATATCCTCAGGTTCTTTTCTATATTCTTATTAGGATTTTGTGCTAATTGTATTTTAACAGGGTTTTATTTTTTTTAATTTTTAACATATTTAGTTAATGTCAGTAGCACTAAAGTATCCTCTGAGATTGTGCTTCTTCCTAAGGGTTAGGTGGCAGCTTGGTTTTTAACAATATTTTAAGTGTATTTTGATAGTCAGATTTTAATTTTTTTGCCTAAAATATTTGATAATATTGAGTTTATGCTAAAAGAAGCTGAGAGTCTTCATTTAAATAATACGTAGCTGTGTTTCAAAAAAATGTGGAATTTTAGAACTCTATTAAAATTTTATTACATGAAACACATTAAAGATCTGAGTAAATTTTATCATCATAGAAAGTAAAACCCAATGAAAAATAACTTGTGTTATATATTCTGTACTTCAAGTGATCTATGCCTAAATTTTAATACATTGTTTTATTTCATTGACTTTTATTAATGTGGTTGGCATAAGTTAGGGTATTAGTTCGTACAAATATTTGACTTTGATCAGTTCACTCTCAGCCTGATCAAATCTCATCATATAAATAGTAGTTTTTGTTTGATTGTTTTCTGTTTTTAATTGTAGAACTATTTCTAGTTTTAAGAGTAATTATTCTGTCATACCAGGAATGACCACATGTTTTGTATGTGTGTGAATATATATGCATGAATAAAACAAGAAATACTGCAAAATTATAAAGTACTGAATTTCTAATATAAAATGCAGCAAACAACCAGCATCTTATTATTATTAGTAGTAGTAGTAGTAATAGTAAACTATTTTTCTATGCTGAGAACTTATTTCACCAGAAGCAATTGAATGTTTCGTGGGACTCATTAGGCAAAAAGACATTAAGACTTGAATGAAAATCTGAAGAATGGGTATAATTTGTAAATACAGAGAAAATCTGGATTGATTCTTTAGGTAAGGAAAACAATTACTGAGATTGAACATATTGTGTTAGGTCAGAAATGTCTGGGTGGGAGGCAGTGATGGAAGAAATCAGCTTGTCTATAATGGAATCTGTAGGGGGTAATAAGTGCTAATGACAGAGGGGTAAAATGGAGCTAGATTACTTAGAACTCTGAATGCCTGCCTGGAGGAGTTCAAGGTTTAATTTTCAGTAAGGATATTAGCAGTTGATAGCCCTTAAGAGATTTGAGGTACAGAATTGATAAGTATAAAATAATTCTTTCAAAATATTAGTTTGGTGAAAGTAATCACTTTTAGTTGGCAATGTGGGAAGAGGGACTAAGGCCACAAGTGAGATGGCCGTACTCTGACGAGGGTGTTGGCACAAAGAAAAGACTCAAACAGCAAAATAGAGATGTTCTCCTAGATTTACCATTTTTTAAATTTCAGCCTCTTTGCACATGACACTTGGATGCCCTTCAGACTTGAGGACATTATCTTTTGTGTGAACAACAACAACAAAAACACGACACAATATAGGCAAGGTGGCATCTGCACTGATTTCATCATCTCGAACAAATGCACTGCTCACTGTCCGTGTGATCAACAAAGGACAACCGGGAAATGGCTATCTCCACTGTCCCAATCTCAGTTCATCCTTTTACATGACAGGTTCAAAACCTACCTTCTCCTTCCCCACCTGAAAGGAATTCCATTATAGCTTTGGGTCAGAAAGAAAAGATGAGCTATCAACATACCACAGTTTTTGACAGCTTTTCCATTTGTATATGCATTTCAATCAATTTTAAATCAGAGAGACAATAAAGCAAACCTCTTTCAGCTTTCAATTTGCCTCTGCAGTGACAGGTGCCCTGTCTGATGTTTACAGTTCACAGTCTCATAATAATGGATGATTTTAGTACCTTGCTTCTCTCTCTATATATATATTCTCTAATGCTTTCAGCAATTTCATTAGAGGTGTGTGTGTGTGTGTGTGTGTGTGTGTGTGTGTGTGTGTGTGTGTGTGTTTAAGATGGCAATTAGAATAAAATGAAAAGCTCACGAAGCCATTTGAAGTATAACAAAAAAGGAAACGTAATCTAACTGGGAATGCTGACTTTTTTTTTTTAATTCTGCTTCTTTCTGACATCTTCATTTGTTGTGTACTCAAAATTTTCATATAATTTTGGATGGCCATTTATGTTTCCTGCAACCACATTACAGAGGAGACATTCTCCAGCATATTTCCCATGAGTAATAATGTTTCCCCTTTACCCTGTATATACCCATTCACAAAATACCACTCTGCCAAGTATCTATATCGCATTAGTTTGCCCTAAATAAATGGTTTTTACTTGGATCTATTTCACCATGCTAATCCCATTGTTATTCTATAAAAGTAGTAAAAAGTGTATCTGAATTCTACTGACATTAAAAAAAAGATTGATATTGACAAAGTGTTATTATAACACCATATTGTCAGTAACGAATTTCGTTTAAAGCAGTCTCCTTCAACATCCTAGGAACTATAATAAAGTGAAGCATATTTGGATTTTTTTTCCGAGTCATTTCTTATGTTAAAAATATGTTACAAGGTACACACATTTAATTGGCTTAGGAAGCCAATTGGCTTATCATCTCTCAAAATCTTCTTTCCTATGAATGTAGGTGGCATCATGGTGACCAAAAATGGAAAGAAGCAGATGATTATCAATCAGTAGATAATAGGACATTTTAATATATAAACCACAATCAGAGGTTGGGAAAAGTATAATAGCAAATAAGCACTCTTTCCCCCCATCTATTTAGATCAGACCACACTTAGAATTAATGCACTGTTTTGAGTGCTGAATTTACTGAATCATTTTCTAATTACAAGTCATAGAAAATCTACCAAATACAGTTTAAGAAAACAGAAATTCATTGACTTTCATAAAAGGTGAGCCTCAGGGCTCAACATGATTTAGGCACAGCTCTATCTTAGATGTCAATATGTCACAGGGTATCTTTCTTGCCAGATCTCAACTCCACTAATTTCTACTGATTCTCACTCTCTAGTTTGTCTTCACATGACAGAAATAGTGGTCAATTTGAGCAATATACTCCCATATTTCCAGCTTAGCAATTTCTTCAAAAAAATGAGCTTCTCTTTCCTAAAGTTGATATAATTATCACAGAAAAAGTGGCTGGTTATGCTTGGATGGATTATCATAGACATAGAAAGGGATCCTGTTTGGGGCAGCTTCAGCCCGCATGTTGGACAGCTCCATACCTTCCTAGAGTACTTACTGGTATTCTTCCAGAACCTGAAGAAGATAAGATAAACATGAGGGTCAAATGAAAGCAGAGCTTCCACAGTCTATAAGACTCTTATAAACAAATAGTACTTATCTGGATGTGCATTTTTAGTGGCAGGGATGCTAAGGCCACATACGAAAACAATCCAGGGAAGAAAATGAAATTTGAGTAATATGGTGGTTTCCTTCATATATGTGATAATTTAATAAATATTTATGAACAATTTGCGATATGCCCAGCTCTAGGCTAGGTGCAAAGAATATAATGCCACAAGTAGAGGGAAAAAACCATTGCTCTTTTCAAGGACTAAATCAAGAAGGGAGCATTACAATTATTCTTCAGAGTTCATATGGTAGAATTAGAAAGGAGTGTGTGTGTGTGTGAGAGAGAGAGAAAGAGAGAGAGAGAGAGAGAGAGAGAGAGAGAGAGAGAGAGAGAGACAGAGAGAGAGACAGAGATTTTCATTTAGTCTTAGTAAATATTTTCCAACAATAACAGATGTTCTCATTAGTCATTGGATATATGTCACTTTTGTGTTCCTTCTCCAAAAGGTCTGACTTCTTTATGTTTCCATTCTGTGGCTTTTCCCTCAAGCTCAGTATGTATCGCCAACATTCCAACATTTATCTAGTAATTGGATCTATGTCCAAATTTAAGCCTTACCTAAATGTTGACTTGAATCCCAATTTCATTTTATTCAATTACCTATGTAAATCTTCATTCAGGTACCATTAACTAAAAGACAGTATGCTTAGAATTAAACTTTTTCTTTCCTGCTTCTCCCTCTTAATATCTTCCGTGAATGGCATCATATTAACCCAGACTTAAAACACCCACTTTCATTTTTGAATGCTTTCTTTTCCTCAATTTGTTATTACTTCTCAATAAGTCAAGAAGAACCACTGATTTTTTACAGTCATGATCTATGTACATTTATCAAAAGCAGAACCAATGGAAATCCTCCTAGATGACTACCTTCCATTTTATGTACCAGATTCAAATGTTTTCTTAGCTTAAGTGACATATTTATATAATTATAAATTATAGTTATTTTAAGTGCTTATTTTTCTAATAGTGTAACTCATCAAATGAGACTTGGAATACACACAATAGATACATTAATTCTAAATTTACAAGAATTACGCTAATACCACATAAATTTTCCAAAAAAAACATTCTTAGATCTTAGCATTATCTCTTTAATGTATTCAAGATGAATAAAGAATCATGTTGGGACTTTATGTGATATCAGTTGGCTTATTTTGATGTGGAGTCTTCCTGAAAATCCTTATCTTCATTAATGCATCTTGGCATATGTTTCAGAATTTCTTTGCCGTTGTTCTTGAATTGTTACCACATGTTAAACAATGATGTGCATTAATGTCATGATTTGTTCTGCATACATAGGTCATCTTCCCTTAAAGAGCTTTGTTTCCAGTAGTTCAGTATGCTAACTTTAAATGTTCTTAGTTATTAAAGTAGTTCTCATTTACTACATTGAAGTTTCACTCAGAATTCCTTTACTTTACTTATGAGTTAGGCATTATGTACCTGCAAATTACAAATAACTTACTTATCTTTTTTATTAAAACATGTGGAACACTTTTTCTGAAATTAAATTTAAATATAGGGTCTCTCAGGCTTGGTACCACAGAGTTGCTGAGAAATCCTTTCAATATCAATACAACAGAAATAGAATTGATGATGATGATGATGATGATGACGAAGGAGAAGGAGAAGGAAAAGGAGAAGAAGGAGAAGAAGGAGAAGGAGAAGGAGAAGGAGAAGGAGAAGGAAAAGGAGAAGGAGAAGGAGAAGAAGAAGGAGATGATGACAACAAATCCACATTGATGGCTTCATATGTGTCAGGCTCCATGCTTTACATGAATTAAGTCATTTATACCTTACAATGACCCTAAGAGATAGATAATTACCTCATTATTCAGACGAGGAAATTGATGTAAGAAAGATATCAACTAATCTGTCTAATGTCAAAACACTAATAAGGAAAAAAAACCCAAGCAGTTCACCTCCAGAGTCAATTGAGGCTTTTTGTTACTGAGTGCTCACATTCCAAGCTCTTAGCAAACATTATCTCAAGTCATCAATAAGTGTACAAAGTATAAGTAGCATTTTTATCCTAGGAGAAAAAAAAATCTTATATTTCCCAATTAACACAGAAAGGAGGACATGACATTCAAATTCAGTTATATCTGAATCTAAACTCTGGGGTCTTAACAGTTATATTTTAGGTGAATCCAGTAATCACATTATGGGCAATTTGAAAAAATAGAAAAATCATAATTGATGAAGGCTAAAATATAATTTTAATATTTAAGGCTAAAATATAAATTTAATATTTAATAAAGTTAATATATATCAATATGAAAATTAAAAAATTATTTTTCTTTATAATATTTTCCCAGAACAGAAATGCAAATGCAGTTTAACAATTGAGTTATGTTCTGAGAAATGTGTCATTAGGTGATGTCATTTTTGTGAAAACATCATAGAGTGCACTTACACACACCTAGATGGAATAGCCCACTACATACCTAGGCCCATTGCTCCTGGGCTTCAGCCCTGTACAGCATGTTACTGGACTGAAAACTGTAGGCAAGGGTAACACAATGGTAAGGATTTATTCATCTTAACGTGTCTAAATATAGAAAAGGTACACTAAAAATACAGTATAAAAAATAAAAAAAAATGGTCCTTCCGTATAGGGCACTTACCACGCATGGAGCTTGCAGGACCTGGAAGTTGCTGTGGGTGAGTCAGTGAGTGAGGGCTGAGTGAATGTGAAGGCCTAGGATATAAGGTACACTGCTATAGATTTATAAACACTGTACCTTTAGGCTACACTGAATTTCTTCAATAAACGAGGTCTAATATATGGTGATGGAAAGAGAACTGACTCTGGGTGGTGAACACACGATGTGAGATATAGATAACGCGTTACAGAATTTTACACCTGAAATCTATGTAACTTTATGAACAATTGTCACCCCAATAAACTTTAATTAAAAAAAAATAATAAATTAACCTTAGCTTACTGTATGTTTTTTACTTTATAAACTTCTTTTTTGTTAACTTTTTGTCTCTTTTATAACACTTAAAACACAAACACATTGCACAATTATACAAAAATTCTTTATATACTTAATCTATAGGTTTTTCCTATTTTTAAATTTATTTATTTATTTTCTTTTTTTAATTAAAGTTTATTGGGGTCCCAATTGTTAGTAAATTACATAAATTTCACATATACAATTCTGTATTACATCATCTATAAATCGCATTGTGTGTTCACCACCCAGAGTCAATTTTCCTTCCATCATCATATATTTAATCCCCTGCATCCTCACCTCCCATCTTCCTCCCTCTTACCCTCTGGTAACCACTAAACTATTGTCTGTGTCTATGAGTTTTTGTTTCTCATTTGTTTGTCTTGTTCTTTAGTTGTTTTTGGTTTATATACCACATATCAGTGAAATCATATGGTTCTCTATTTTTCCCGTCTGACTGATTTTGCTTAGAATTATAATCTCAAGATTCATCCATGTTGTCACAAAATGGTCCAATTTCATCTTTTCTTACCGCCGAATAGTATTCCATTGTGTATATATACAACAACTTCTTTATCCGTTCATCTTTTGAAGGACATTTTGATTGTTTCCATGTCTTGCTCACTGTAAATAAAACTGCAATGAACATTGGAGCACACTTGTCTTTATGGATAAATGTTTTCAAATTTTTTGGTAGATACCCAGGAGAGAGATTGCTGGGTTGTATGGTAATTCTGTTCATAATTTTTTGAGGAACCTGCACACTTACTTCCATAGCGGCTGCACCAGTCTGCATTCCCACCAACAGTGTATGAGGGTTCCTTTTACTCCACAACTTCTCCAATACTTGTTACTATTTGTATTGTTGATGATAGCCATTCTAACCGGGGTGAGGTGATATCTCATTGTGACTTTTATTGGCATTTCTCTGATGATAAGTGATGTTGAGCAGTTTTTCACATGTCTATTTGCCATTAGTATGTCCTCTTTGGAGAAATGTCTCTTCAGGTCCTCTGCCCATTTTTCAATTGGGTTGTTTGTTTTTTTTGTTGTTGAGTTATATGAGTTCCTTGTATATTTGGGGTATTAACCCCTTATCGGAGGCATTGTTTGCAAAAAGCTTCTCCCATTCAGTTGGTTGCCTCTTTATTTTGTCAATGAATTTTTTTTGCTGTGCAGAAGCTTTTAAGTTTGATAGAGTCCCATTCATTTTAGTTTTTACTTCCTTTGCTTTTGGAGTCAAATTCATAAAATACTCTTTCAACCCAAGGTCCATAGGTTTCGTACCTATGTTTTCTTCTATGCAGTTTATTGTTTCATGTCTTATGCTTAGGTTTTTGATCCATTTCGAATTAATTTTGGTACACTTTATAGCAGGCCACTTTCATTCTTTTGCACGTGGCTTTCCAATTCTTTCAGGACCATTTATTGAAGAGGCTGTCTTTTCTCCCTTGTATGTTTTTTTCTTCTTTGTCAAAAATTATCTGTCCATATTTGGGTGGGTTTATTTCTGGGTTCTCAATTCTATTCCATTAGTCTATGTGTCTGTTTTTCTGCCAATACCATGCTGTTTTGATTATTGTTGCCCTGTAGTACAAGCTAAAGTCGGCGAGTGTGATACCTCCAACATTGTTCTTTTTTCTTAGGATTGCTTTTGCTATTTGGGTTCTTTTGTCTGATGATGTTTTGTTCTATTTCTTTAAAAAAAATGCGATTGCGATTTTGATGGGGATTGTGTTAAATCTGTATATTGCTTTGGGTAATATGGCCATTTTAATTATGTTGATTCTTCCAATCCATGAGCACAGAATGTCTTTCCATTACTTTGTGTCTTCTTCAATTTCTTTTAAAAATGTCTTATAGTTTTTAGCATATAGGTCTTTCACATACTTGGTTAAGTTTATCCCTAGGTATTTTATTCTTTTTGTTGCAATTGCAAAGGAATTTTTTTCTGTTCTTTCTCTCTTTTTCTGAGATTCCATTGTTAGTATATAGGAATGTAATAGACTTTTGTATGTTGATATTTCTACTTTACTGTATTTGTATATTGTTTCTAATAGTTTTTTGGTGGAGATTTTAGGCTTTTCTATATATAGCGTCATGTCATCTGCAGAGTGACAATTTAACTTCTTCATTCCCAATTTGTATTCCTTTTATTTCTTTCTCTTGTCTGATTGCTCTGGAGAAGACTTCCAACACTATGTTGAAAAACAGTGGTGATAGGGGACAGTCCTGTCGTGTTCCTGAACATAGAGCAAAAGGCTTCAATTTTTCAACCTTAATATGAGATTAGCTGAGGGTTTATCATATATGGATTTTACTATGTTATTTTTCCTCTATACCTATTTTATTAAGTGTTTTAATCATATATGGATGTTGTATCTTGTCAAATGCTTTTTGTGCATCAATTGATATAATCATATGATTTTTGTCCTTTATTTTGTTTATGTGATGTATCACATTGATGGATTTGTATATGTTGAACCATCCTTGTGCCCCTGGGATAAAACCCCATTGGTCGTGATGAATAATCTTTTTTTATGCATTGTTGTATTCGATTAGCTAGAATTTTGTTTAGGGTTTTTGCATCTGTATTCCTCAGAGATATTGGTCTGTAGTTTTCTTTTTTTTGTGTTGTCCTTACCAGGTTTTGGTATCAGGGTAATGTTGGCCTCATAAAATGAGTTAGGGAGTACTGTTTCTTCTTCAATTTTTTGGAAGTGTTTGAGCAGGATTGGTATTAGATCCTCTTTGAGGGTTTGGTATAATTCACTGGTGAAGCCATCTGGTCCTGGACTTTTGCTTTTGGGAAGGTTTTGGATGACTGATTCAATTTCGTTACTGGTGATCGGTCTGTTTAGATTTTCCAGTTTTTCATGGTTCAGCCTAGGAAGGCTATATGTTTCTAAAAACTTGTCCATTTCTTCTAGGTTGTTGAATTTGGTGGCATATAGTCCTTCATAGTATTGTTGGATGATCCTTTGTATTTCTGTTCATGATAACTTCCCCTTTTTCATTTCTGATTTTGTTAATTAGTGTCTTCTCTCTTTCTATCTTAGTGAGTCTAGCCAAGGGTTTGTCAATTTTGTTAATCTTTTCAAAGAACCAGCTCATTGTCACATTATTTTTTTCTATTGTCTTTTTGTTTTCTATTTCATTTAGTTCTGCTCTGATTTTTATTATTTCCTTTCTTCTGCTGACCTTTCATTTGTTCTTCTTTTTCTAGTTCTTTAAGGTGTAACATAAGGTTATTTATCTGGGATTTTTCTTGTTTCTTGAGATAGACCTGTAATGATGCAAATTTCTCTCTTAAAACTGCTTTTGCTGTGTCACAAAATTTTTGGTAGAATGTATTTTCATTCTCATTTGTTTCTAAGTATCTTCTGGTCTCTCCTCTTATTTCTTCTCTGGCCCGGTCATTCTTTAAAAGTATGTTGTTTAATCTCCACATATTTGTGGCTTTTCCTGCTTTCTTTTTGCAATTGATATCCAATTTCAAACACTTGTGATCAGAGAATATGCTTGGTATGATTTCGAACTTCTTAAATTTGCTGAGGTTAGTTTTATGTCACAATATATGGTCTATCCTTGAGAATGTTCCATATACTCTAGAAAAAAATGTATAGTTCTGATGTTATAAGATGAAGTGCTCTATAAATGTCAATTGTGTCCATTTCATCTACTGTATCGTTTAGGACTGCTGTTTCATGATTTATTTTCTATTTGGATGATCTATCTATAGCTGTCAACGATGTATTTAGGTCCCCTAGTATAATTGTGTTTTGGTCAATTTCTCCCTTTAGTTCTGTTAGTAGTTGCTGGGTATATTTTGGTGTTCTCTGATTGGGGGCATAAATATTGATGACTATTGTGTCTTCTTGTTGTATAGTCCTCTTTACCATTATGAAATGTCCATCTTTGTCTCTTGTTACCATTTCTATCCTGAAGTTTGTTTTATCTGATATCAGTGTGGTTACACCTGATATTTCCTGGATACCATTTGGTTGGAGTGTCAATTTCCACACTTTCACTTTGAGTCTGTGTTTGTCCTTGTAGCTGAGATGTGTGTTTTGGAGACAGCATGTGGTTAGGTTTAGTTTTTTGATCCAGTCTGCTGTTCTTTGCTTTTTTATTGGTGAGTTCAGTCCATGTACATTTAGGGTGATTAATGATATGTGAGGATTTCCTATGATTCTTTCTTTAGTTTTCTGGTAAGACTGTGTCTCCATTGTTTCTTTACCTTTTTTGTTGACGTGTATTATTTCTGTGTGGTGGTATTCTATGATTTTTCCCTCTGTTTCTTCTTTTATTGCAGTATATATTTCTGTTCTGGATTTTTTTTTTTTTCTTTTGAGTGGTTACCAGTAAGTTTATGTAAAAGAAAGTTTGATATTTAGAGTATTCCATTTTCTTCAGCATGCTTCCTTTCTCCATTCCCATATTCCGACTCAGGCCTTTACTCTTACCCCTTTTATGTTTTGGTGGCCACAAATTGTCCCTGTTGATGGTGGTCGAATAGCTTCCCTTAGTATTTCTTGTAGTGCAGGTCATGTGTTAGAAAATTCCTAGCTTTTGTATGTCTGGAAAGGTCTTTGTATGTCCTTCATTTCTAAAGTATAGCTTTGTTTGATATATTATTCTTGGCTCATAATTTCTCTTTCAATAGTTTGAATATTTGGTTCCAATCCCCCCCTGGCTTGTAGTGTTGCTGCTGAAAAATCTGACAATATTATAATGGGCTTTCCTTTATAGGTTACCACCTTCTTTTCCCATGCTGTGTTGAGGATTCTTTCTTTGTCATTGATTTTTGATAGCTTCATTACAATGTGCATTGGAGAATGCCTATTGGGGTTGTGGCAATTAGGTGTTCTATTTGCTTCTTGGATATGAGGATCCAGTTCTTTTCACAAGTTTGGGAAGTTCTCATCAACTATTTGTTTGAATATACTCTCTGTTCCCTTCTCTCTTTCTTCTTCTTCTGGTATGCCCATTATTCTTATATTGCTCTTTCCGATAGAGTCAGAAAGTTCTTGTAGAGTTCTTTCATTTCTTTTAAGTCTCAAGTCCCTTTCTTCTTCCATCCGTGTCATTTAAGATTTCTATGTTCGATGTCACTGACTCTTTCCTCCATCTGGTCAACTCTACTACCTAAACTGGCTATTTCATTCTCACTTCTTTTATTGAGTTCTTAATCTCCAGAAACTCTGTTTGGTTCTTTTTTAAAATTTCATTCTCTTTGGTAAAATATTCATTTTGTTCTTTGATTGTGTTTCTGAGTTTATTAAAGTGCCTGTCTGTGTTTTCTTGCATCTCGTTGAGGTTTTTCAGAACTCGAATCTCAAATTCTCTGTTATTTAAGTCACACATTTCCATATCTTTAAGTTCCTTTTCTGGAGACTTTTCACTTTCTTTCTGAGCTGTCTTGTTTCCTTGGTTATTCATGGCCATTACTGATTTATTAAGTCTCTTCCTAGACATGTACAGGAGTGGCTTCCACAACACGTTGACAGGAAGACGTCTTTCCTTTGTCTTCCAGTAGGTGTTGGTAGAATAATTTGTTTTTTTTTTCCAAATGCAGCCTGTTATTCTTTCTCACACTGTAGTGTTATGCTTTTCTCTGCACTACTCTGGCTTCTCACACAATGGGGAGATTCCCTGAAAGGCAGGCTTCTCCTCTGTGAACAGTTGGCCTTGGAACCACGTCTGTGGGAGGATGTGGAGAGCTTCTGAAGTTCCAAAGCTCTTTCTGCACCAGATTCATAGTCTGTGTATTTCAGCAGCTTTGTTTACTTTTGCAGGGATCTGTCCATATATTGGGGACAGAGGTGGGGTGGGTTGTGAGAGGTGGCCAGAGCAATGTCAGAGACCACCACCACAGCCAATCCTGCTTCCACAGCTCCCTCCCCTTTGCCGGAATTAGTTGGGCTACAAGTCCATGTCTGCAGACCACAGTTCTCAGAACTGCAAATATTCTGTTCTTTTGATCTGACACTGCTACTGTTCCGCTTCCAGTACTGGGCAGGTGAAAGCCGGGCGAACTCTGGGAGGGTAAAGACGGAGTGGCTAGTCTCAGTGCCTAAGGCTTTCGTTCTCTGTGGCAGTGAGGGCTTAAACCACCGTTTTCAGCCTTCTTCCCTTAGTCTTTTCTCTGAAGGTCTCTGCTGTGAGCGTTGGGTTCAGCCATATTATATGCTGTCCCCTCAGCCCTGTGGGCCATAAACAGAGTCCTAGCAGTCCAAGTTCTTCCCTCTCCTGCAGCTGTGGTATTTCTGGGATGCAGCGAGCTCGGAGCACTGAGCTAGGTCTGTGTCCTGCGCCCTCTCGGCTCTGTCTCCACACTTCTCCCTTCCCTCCTCCCCTGCTTGCACAATTTGCCCACCTTTAGGTGAATTCAGTAGTGAGACTTTTTGTCTTGCCTGTCTGTTGTACAGGAAGTCCTTTGTGGAGTTATAGTTGTTCAATTTGTTGTAAATTCCAGGGAAGATTTCCAGAAGCTTAACTCATGCCGCCATTTTTATAACGTCACCTTATTTATTTATTTTCTTTTTTAAATATTTTTGTTAAAACTAAGACATGCACACACTCTCATTAGCCTAGACCTGCACAGAGTCAAGATCATCAATACTACTCCTTTCCACTTCCATACCTTGTGCCACTGGAAGGTCTTCAGGGAGCTGTCATCTCCTGTAATACTTCCTTCTTCTGGAACACCTCCTGAAGGCTCCTCTTGAGGAGCTGTTACTCTTTTCAGAAATATGTACATGGTGGTTTGCTTGGTTTGTTTCCTTTTTTCATCATGGATTTGCTTGTAAGCAGGTAATGCCTCATGGATCTTTCTCTCTATTAATGAAAACCTTTTGACATTGAGGGCCATGTTTTCAGACTTTTTAAGGAGCTTGTGGAGGTCTGCAAGAGCTTCTGCTAAAACCTTCACTGAGAATGTTCTTGGGGGTTCCTTCTCCTTCTCCTTCTCCTTCTCCTTCTCCTTCTCCTTCTCCTTCTCCTTCTCCTTCTCCTTCTCCTTCTCCTTCTCCTTCTCCTTCTCCTTCTCCTTCTCCTTCTCCTTCTCCTTCTCCTTCTCCTTTTTCTTCTTCTTCTGCAGGTTCCTTTTCTCTTGCCTTTTCCTCAGCAATGTGCTCCAGTTCCAGTTCCAAAACCTCCTCATCAGTCATTTCCCCAGGAACCCAGTCTAGGAGGCCCTCAGTACCACCCTCTTCCACACCAAGTTACAGTTGTTTGCCTTCTCAACCTCAGCCTTGTTGATTTTTGCAACCTTGTCACTTTTGGCAAATACTTTGATTCATAGAGGAACCTCTTGAGTTCCTTTCCTTTCCTTTCCTTTCCTTTCCTTTCCTTTCCTTTCCTTTCCTTTCCTTTCCTTTCCTTTCCTTTCTTTTCCTTTCCCTTCCTTCCTTCCTTCCTTCCTTCCTTCCTTCCTTCCTTCCTTCCTTCCTTCCTTCCTTCCTTCTTTTTCTTCTATCTATCTATCTATCTATCTATCTATCTATCTATCTATCTATCTATCTATCATCTATCTATCATCTATTGTCTATGTATCTATCAATCATCATGTAATCTATCTCTGTCTATCATCTATTGACCTACCTCTAACCTATTTCTGTCTTTCTCTCTTCCAATTTTCTTATTGACAACATATGTAGAAATAAAAACTGATTGTAATTGACCAAGACAGCCTTAACATTTCCTTCAGGTTGACTAATCTTTAATAGCCTTCTTCTGACTTTAGGCTCCTGATCTCCTCCCTTTTTCTAGAGTGTTTTTTTTTTTTTAATTTTGTTATTATAATTTTTATACCCCTTTGAGTTGCAAATCTTTTCAAAAATCTCTTATTTATAAACAGGGAATGTCTTTACCTAGGACCTGGGAGTCATCCATTTGAAATGTAATCATCAAGGCAGACAAAGTAGGTATCTTTTATTCTGGGTATGGAACTATGTTTACCTGGGGTGGGTGCCTCACTCCAAGTTGCAAAACTACATCCTGCAATGAAGATAGCAAAAGCCAATTAGCAAACACAGATGGTCTAAGATCCCCGGACCCCAGCTCCTTAAAACTCCCCTGTCCTTTGTTTCAGAGGAACTTAATTCAGATTGAATTCTGACCTCTCTCCCCATGTAATAGCCTTTAATTAAGTCTTCCTTGCTTGTTTAATATTATCTACTGCAAGTTTTGCTTTGACGCAATATGGAAGAAATCGAACAGTCACTCATTAAAAAAAATAAGGACAATCCTTTTTATAGTTATCAAGAAAAAAAAAACAAGCTGGAAGTACTGTTAATAATTTTAAAGTTTTCTGAGTGCAAATACCATCATCTTTTCTTGAAAGCCCTACTTAGGGTTTTTCACATATATTGGCCTTTTAAAGTTTATTTTTGTTTGTCAAAGGCAAATGTTTTATTTAGTAGCTTGTTTATTAATTAAATAGAAGTCAAGACTCAGAGTGTCCTCCTTGAAATTTTGGTTAGCCATTTACATAACCACACTTTTTACTCCTCAGTGGCAGGCAGACCTGCATAATAAGGTGGAGTGTTAGGTTATTAAACATCTGGGAATGACTTGATATCTATCAAGATGGGAAAGAATGACAAATGACACATATACAGATCAGTCAGTTGTGTAATAGACTATAGATATTTTTCAGGTTTTGTGAAGCCACCATTTGTATCGATTTACCTCTGTTCTATATTAGCCTTATTCTTAAAAAAATATATATTAAAAAATGATAAAATAAGAGAGCTCTAGTCACGGAAAAAATGTTAAAATCAATGTAGTCTCATAGATACAGACAATAGTTTAGTGATTACCAGAGGGTGAGGGTGAGGGTAGTGGTAGATGAGAGTAAAGGAGATCAAATATATGGTGATGGATGAACTGACTCAGGGTGGTGAACACACAATGTGATATATAATGATGTATTACAGAATTGTACACCTGAAACCTATGTAACTTTACCAACAATTGTTATCCCAAAAAACTTTAAAAAATATATAAACATAAAGCAATTAAACATTTCTATTAAAAAAAAAAAAAAAGTAATGTCGTCTCAATGCCTTTCTGAATGACAGTTCACCTTCATAATATACAGGTGACTTGCCCAAGCTCATCTGGCTTGTGGAGTCCTGTAGTCTTCTGACTGGATTCTATTATATTTCAATTCTGCCTCTGAGTCTGTTAATTGAATGTTTATCTCCCTTTGTATATCTCCCTTTACTACTTCATTACTTTACTACATTTTAATCTTCTTTTGTGTTGTCTCTAATGTATTTACATTATTTTGATATTTATACAGCTACAATTGATTGCAGCATTTGTGAATTAGACCATTTCTCCTACTGTTCTGCACTATTGAAGTGTACCCTGTTTTGTGATTAAACAACTTCCATGTTTCAGCTGAAAGGCAGCTAAACTTCTGTGATGACTAAGATGATCCCTGTTTATGTGACTTGTAATCAATTAGTAATTTTGGTGGAGTATAATGAGACATTTGCATGAAAACCCCAGATAGGTACACAACTATGCCTGGAGGCTGGAGTTTGCAGGCAGTCCTCTGAAAGTGTTTGCCTGTTGGAAATACAAATGAGGGCAATTCCCTCCAACAGCAGAAATTAAACTGCAGGGAATCTTGTTGATGCAGTTATAGTTTAAGACAACAGCACTCAAAATGTCAGTCATGATTAATCATTATTGTTACGATTATCATTTTCAATATATGGTTCTCTTTCCACCACCTTTAAAAATAATTCTAGAAAAGTATAGGATACATATATTTAATTCTGAAAAACTGTAATTATTGTTTTTAGGCCTTCAAGTGGAATGAGACCAAATGCTAAAGCTTATCTTCAAATCTGATCAATTATAACTTTAGATGTAGTCATATAATTTCTCTAAGCATCAGTTGTTCATCTGTAAAATGGAGATAATAAAAAAGTCCCATCTAAATCACTGGATTTGTGACCACAATGTGACATATAATAGCTAAAAAAATGTAAACTGTGGAAGTAATACAAGCATTAGTAGTATTACAAATATGAGTTTAGGAAATGACTAGATTATGACTAACTTTTTAAAAAATAGATAATATAATTAATAATAATTGATCATCCTTTAAGCAGGGAAGTATTTACGTCAGCATAAAAATATACAGATATAATGATTATTCAAGTCTGAAAATATTTTTTATATCAGCATTCAGAATCTTTTTTATTTTATCTAGACTATAAGATCTATTTCTATATGGGTTGGATAACTCAGCCACTATAACAGAAAATTATTTAGGTTTGTTACTGGGCTGCATTGTTTGATCTATTAAACACTAATAACTTCTGTACGTGTGTGTGTGTGTGTGTGTGTGTGTGTGTGTGTGTTAAACACTGGGACTGTTAGTGTATCATTGACTTACTTTAAAGGCCCTTAGATTTGGAAAGACAGAAGTTTGTTTAGTCTACCTTTCCTATCAATGCAGGATATCTCAGAATTTATTTATATTTACTGATTATTTACTGTGTGTTAGGCATTATTTTAACAAATTATATTCTGCCCTCTACTTGAATTTTTCCAATGACCAAATCTTATTATTTCCATTGTAGTACTATTGCTACTATTCATTTGTAATTCGTATAGTAAACAAAACCAGAAGAGGCAATTTTTTCCTGTAACCCAAAATGTATCCTAATTCTTATTTTATAATGGTTGAATGAATCCACTAGAGATCCAATAACAATTTAAATAGAATGAAAGAAAGAAGGAAAGAAAGATTTATTTGTATTTAAATGAGAATGTATGTTTGTACAGACTCTGCAAACCTGAGTCAGAACTAGGAAACTATAATTAGCATATTTTCCCTTGTAATACCAACAGAAAGGTAAAACTCAACATTTTAATTCTTGATAAGCAAAGGTCCTTTTTCTGGGTGGTTATGCTTCTCCTAACAATATACTACTAGTCTGTTCTCCATGCTGTTTCCTCTGTCCCCATACTATGGTTCTCTAAAAGCTATAATTGGTTCATAAATCGTATGAGAGCTAAGAGGGTCTCACAGAACCATGTAGTTTGGCAGCATAGTATGTCACTTATGCCTGCCCCACTGTGTGGTGATTGCTCAGGAAATAAAAGAATAAAAAGGAAATCACTAAACTCATTTTCGATTCCTACCTTACCTGAATTGAAAAATGAAATGCTTTCTTTCATTTACTGTACTGTAGCATTCATATTATGATATTGGAGTTCAGGACTCTACAATCAGTCTTTGAGTAGATATAATGAGATTCAGCTGTGGAAGACTCAGACTATGACCTCCTTTGATCCCATTAGAAACTGAAAGTTTTAGCTTTTCTGCTAAGGCCTAAGAGAACAAGGTTTTGTTTTATTTTGTGTGTTGTTTTCTCTTACTCACCTGAGCACTTAACTAAAGTTGATAAATTGCTTCTTGTAGCTATCAATATGGCTTTCTTAGATTTCCACTTGTCCTACCTAACCTTTCTTAGCCTTATCCACTAGATGTCCACATATTCTATGAGGGTAGGGTCACAGGGACCTTACTCAGGATTATATCCCTAGGATCTAACATAATGCTGAACACTGAAGATATGCACCATATTCGAATGAATGAACAGTTTAACCTAGTATCCAGTATGATGAATTGGATATTAATTGGAGGGAGGAAATAAGAATGCTTCCACCTTTAGACCACATTGAGCTGAAAGATTTGAAGCATATTAAAGGGAAAAGACATTAGCTATGTAAATATGGAAGTCGTAGATTGGGTGAGCTAATAATTTATGCTCCAAAACAGAACACTTTTGAGAATGAAAAAGGTTGCTGTTCAGATCAGACACTGGAACAACATGTACATAGCATGCCAATTCTGGGTAAATCAAGAATTATGGGAACTCTCTATAAAGAAGAATTCATTTGTGTTCAAAACAGAGGGTAGAGTCAGTAAATGTTTAAGAAGTACCTATTCTGTGAAAGGTTATGATAAGAACTGTTACACATATTATGTTAAATTCCAATAAAATCAGAAGGGCTTAACCAAAATCATTCCTCATGACAACTATGAATTGCAAACTAGACAATGAAGGCTTCTCTTTTATAAAAAAAAAAAAAAAAAAAAAAAAAAAGGTCAACCAGGTGATTAATTGCAGAGACACTAAAGCTCTGTTTCCCCAGATGCATAGGTCAGTATGATAATTTCAGGAAGCATTACAGCATAATTTGGGACTCAAACTTTCAAATTAAAGCATAACAATCATCACACCCCCAAAATTCTGACAACTGACCCTATTCATCCTTTAATTTTTATTCTTCCAAAAATGAATTTCAAAATGAAACCCAAGAACAATTTTTAATTCTATTGATAATTTGTAAATAAGCTTTTCCCCATTGTTCAATTTATATTACGTGTTATTTTTAAATAATAGAAGTGAATTTATGTATACTGTTCTACCTGAGTTCTTAACGCTTGGGGAAAAGAACCACTGAAAACATTGAAAGACTTTAAAAATGTTGATTGCATAAAAGTAAAGGCAGACATGTATGGCATCTACAGCGGCGCCCGTAGTACCACTTTGTTGGGTCATTGAGGGAAAGGATGACATAAGATTTACCCATGCACACTCTAGCTTTATTTACCTCAGTTCAAATTAGCCTTTGTGTTCCCAGAGTTTAGGGTAGTTGTTCCTCATGGTTTAATTTTCAACTGTGTCACCCTTTAGAAGATAAATGGTCACCCTACCAGAGCCTGGCAAATAGTGGACAGACAATAATGCACTGCTGAATAAATTAATAAATACATGTCAAAGACAGAATCTATTCCATGTGGATAGTTTCCAAATAGTATCCTTTATTATTGAAGGTAGAAAGATTCCACATCATTGAGCTAGTGCTATAATCTCTAAAACATTCCACAGTCCTCTAACAGCTCATTCTGTATGAGATTGAAGGTGATGTGGTATTAAGTTGGGATGCCTCTCAAATCAATAAGAAGTATCCCTCGTGTTAATTCAATGATAATTATACAAATAAAAAAACTATATGAATTTTTGATAGTTTGGTCACATTAAGAATAAGAGTTTCTAAACTAATGAGTAAGAAAGCAGTGGAAATGATTTAAATGGGTATTAAAAAATTAAAAATGGAGAATATGAATTTGCCTGTTTGACCTCTAGACTGCCTTGGGCTTTCTGACCACGAGATATATATAAATTTTATATATATATATATATGAATTATGTATAAATTATATATATATATAATATATAATTTATATTATATATATAATTTTTTTTTCATTAACTTGGCAGAGTTATTTCTTTAGAAGATGTAGATTCTGAGTTTGCTAACAAGAATCTCTTCTGAACTTTCAGTTCCTTTCCCTACATACTTTATGGATCTTTTGTCTTTCACTTTGCTTCTGTTGTTGGCTTTTCTTAAGAACTTTGGTATTGGCCAACCAGTAGACATAGCACTGTGGTACAGTTGGCCTATTTCCAAGTGAAAATGAACCATTTGCCATTCTAGCAGAAAGATGTCTTTTGAGTTTAGTTAGTGCAAATCATTATGAAATAATTTAATCTTGTCCAAATAAAGATCCTGAAACTGTCATAATAAAACTAGATCTTACATCATTTAAGACATATCAAAGTGTAAAATCTTGGGAATTTAACCCTACAGTTGATTTTTGCCTCCCTTATCTTGTCCACAACAAGAGTGAAGAGAAAGCAGGAAAGCAAATGAGGGAGGCTATGGGGTGCTGCATAATTGAGGATGGCTCTAAATAGTTTTACAAGGGATCTGGAAAAGAGTGCCGATTGTGCATTCTGGAAATAGCCATCTCTGCAGTGAATTGGGCACTTGGCACTTTAGCAAAGAAAAATTTGTTTGTATGGACTTGCTTTTTGTGATTTTCTAATCATTAAATTATAGGCATAAGAAGTGTTATTCCCCATTTGCTATATTACCCAAATATATCAACAAAAATACCATATCAAACTAAAGCCTTTTTTCTTAACTTTCTATGTCCACATCAACAAACAGATGTGATTTCTGTGGAATATTTAGTTCTTCTGACATCCAGTGACTGAGATGTTTGTATTTTGGTATTGCCTATCTCACTTGGAAAAGTAGGACATGAAGTAAGTGGAGTTTCTATTTTCTTCCTTAGACTAACCTCATCGATACACCTGTCTTGAAACTAGCCTTTACAAATCTATGTTCAAAAGTCTTGTTAGTGTTAAGGGAAAGTATTTGTTTGTTTGTTGGGTTGATTGTGTATAATATGTATACATATACATATATATATATATGTATATATATGTATATACACACACACACACACATATATATATGTTTTAAAACAATAAGGTATCTGAGACTCTCTTGCTGAAACATAGTGTAAGATTTGCTGGATTCTGAGCCTAGGGCCAGGTTGGATATTGTCAGCAAGAAAGCCATGGGCAGGTGACACTCGTGCCCTCACCCCAGGCTGGATGTGTGGGTATTAATTATATGATTGCTATCTGCTCTCTGGAGAGGACCAGCTCTTCTCTCCCAGGCAAAACACAATGTTGGGTAACGAATCCAAAGCTTTTTCTTATTATTCCCTGATCTCACTGACCTTATTTCTCTTCTAAGAACACAGTGTGCTTATTTCTGCCTTCAGGATTTTGCAATTGCCGTCTCCTCTCCCTCTAATGTTCTGCTTCCAGAACATTGCAAGTTAGTGCTATCTTACTATATTATTATCATATCAAATGTTACCTCCTGGATTTTATTTTCTTCATATACTAATCTCTTTGCAAAATTATCTTATTGATTTATTATCAATCAACAAATAAATGTTGAGTGGCTACTATGCAACAAGTAGAAGTCCACTTTTCCAAACTACAAAAATGAACAAATAATGGCGTCTCTGCCATCAAGAAAATCAAGTTGTATACATGTGAGAAGTATGAGAGCAAATAAATAACTGTAGGAATTGATAACAGCTATAAAAAACAAACAAACAAACAAACAAAAAACATCAACCATAACTTTAATCCTAGAGTATGTTGCAATTAAGAATGCTTGTTTAAGTAAGTAGGGAGCAGCCTCTTGAGAAGAAGTATTTACATTTAGATCTGAATTTGTGTTGATCTTGGAAATAAGCACTTTAAGGGGAAGGTAGAGAACAGTACACAGGGCTGGCATTGATGAGGAAGAGAAAGAAAGCAAGTGAATGTGTGGAGGGAGATGAGTTCTGAGAGGTTGATAGAGGCCAGATGGTGTGAGTCTTATAGGACCTAACAAAGGATTTGAATTTTATCCAAGTTTAATGAGAAGCCAATGAATATTTTCAAAAAGAGGAGTGACAAGATGCTATTTACATTTTTGGATGATTCTTCTTGGCTTTGTGGAACATGGGTGGAACTGTGTTACTTTAGGAAAATTAACCCTTTTCTAGAGTAGTAAACATATAAACTATACAACCTCAGTGTCTTAACCAACCAAAGTTTGTTTCTCATTCAAGTGAAGAGGTAAAGTGTGAAGGCTTCTTGATTTGATGAATCAGCAAAGATATTGGCTTATTGTCATCTCATCACATGGCTACAAATTTGCCATGACAAAGGAATAAGGGCTCAAGTACATCAGACAGAAAATGATGTATAATATCTGTTCAGAGTTCTAGAATGCAGTAACATATCCAACTTAACAGCAAGTGATAGGAAATATAGGGGAGCAATTGATATTCTAGCTGGACACAGAAAAGGAGAACAAATGTAGATAAGAAACATGATAGGAGAAAGTTTTGCAATGAGAATAAGTGAGCTGGAAGAAAAGACATTATGACTATAGAGTGCTGTATTTGAAATTGCTCATTTTTTTTGCTGAATAATAACCATAGGAATGAATTCCCAAAGAGGGAAATATCATTACTAAAGAGAAAAAAAAACAACACAAAAAAATAAAAAACGAGATGCCATCTATGTGAATATAGTTTCTTTTGCTTATAAAAAGTAGTATGTATTTCCTAAATAATACTTTTTCCTATATTCTTATTTCTACTATACCTTTTAGTGATTGGTAATACTCTCTCTTTCCATCTTGATTCAGTTAAATTTCGTTTTAAATGTAAGAGTGCTATTTTTTTCCTCTGTTGAATCTTTAGGAGTTTTTTCTATATCCTTAATGGTCATCCATCTTTTGCCCAGCTCTACCTAGTTATTTTTGTATTGAAGTCTCACACTGACTTGTTACTTTATGGAGAAAACATTGTTTTCCTCCCTTTCTTTCATTTATTTACTGTCTGTGATGACCTTGTTACATGTTGTAAGAAGAGAGACCTCTAGACTGGATATTAGGAGTCTACTTTATTTTAGTTCAGCCTCCCACTTTCTATGAAATTCACTCAGTAGCATTTAAGAGATATTTATTAAACTCTACTTGCAAGATTCTGAGAGAAAGGGGAAATAAATGGAGCAGCAAGAGAGACATGTTTTTTTTGTTTGTTTTTTTCTCATTGAGTTTACATTCATTTAGAAGGGAGATGATGGAAAACAAATTAACTAACTAACTAGCTAACTAACTAAACCCCACAATATTTACCTTCCCTGGGTCACTTGTTGGAAATCATATAGGGTTGTTAAGAGACACAAATTAAATATTTGCATGCTGTAAAATTATTTACCAATATATAATAGTTGTTTGGCTTTCAGTAACTTGTATTTTGCTTCCTCTATATATCCCTCTGGGTTTTGAGGATTGTCTTAAGCAATTTGAGATGGTAGACTCACCTAGTAATGGTTTTCTCCTTTTTGGGGACTTACTTCCTATAACAGTAGAATGGCCTCACTTTTAATAGCTCAAAGGGAAACACTGTTACCACCTCATACCTCTGCTTCATACTTAACAATTTGAAATCCTCTGGCCTTCAAATTATCTGGTAAGAAAATAAGATGACTTGCAACCTAGCTCCCTCTTGAGTAAATTGAGCATTTATAATATCTGAGAACTGTGGATGAGATACAATGTGCAAATATCAGGAGTCGTTAATAAAGTATGAGTGTAAACCCTGAACTCACTGTGTATTATGTCTGTGTTATGTTTGTATTAATGGGAACTTGAAATTAGAAATTTGGGGGAAATTGATAATAGTATTCCTCTTTGTATACTTGTCCAATATTATTGCTTCTTTAGTTCTCTGTCTATATGCTCCAAAATATAAGGCAGTAAAACATCATTTTTTTTTTTCTAATAGAAGGTGGAAACTTGTCAAAAAAAAAAAAACTTTTAGGAAACTAAACTACATTTTATGTGTGAAGCAAGGGTTTCTAACCACTTTCTTTGACTCCTAGTAAACTTCTTACCCCTATATCAATTTTATACGCAGTGAAAGAAGATAAACCTTAGATCATAAACCAAGAATTTAGAATTATGATATTTTGCTCACCACCAGTCAAATATAACCCTTATTCAATTCTAGACATATTCCCTGAACTACATTTGTTTTCATAGACAGAAAATTATCAAATCAGCTCCAGGTCTGATGGGACTGAATTCTAAAGCAGCTTAGTCTGTCCCTGCCTGGTTTTTATTTGGTTTTGTTCTCTTTCCAAGACCCTAAACAGAGTTCTGGGTCTGCTACCTCTATTTGAGCCCTGTGCTTCCAACTATCTTCTTAAGAAGCTCTTCTCCACTCAGAAATCAGCTTCTTCTTCTCACTTGTCACAAAAATTATAATACAAGAAATTTTGACCAATGCAGTTCAGATAATTAGCATAGGAAGCATTCCAGATAAGTTTTTATTCATAAAAAAGAGTAGAGATTGTATTATTTTTCCCCCACTAGGGTCATGTGATGTATTTCCTAAGAGAGATATTTAATTTCCTCAGTTAAATAATTACTATGAACTTCAATAAGGTCAATCTAAGTTCTTAGGAAGTCAATGGAATTATAAGTGAAGTGATTCCTTGATTAAAGTATGACTTTTGTCCAAATTTGTAGGTCAAGAAAACTATTAGAATACTGATAGTGCCACTTTGACTCAAAAGAAATTTGGGAGTGCATGTTTTGAATAGTCTAGCATAATGATGTTTTCTTTTTTAAAGATTGGTTTAGCCTCTATATGGGATACTGTATATTTGTGTGCTGTAACATTTTGCTCAAAGATAAAAAAAATTTGTTTGTGTTTAGTGAAAATAGAAGAGCAGTCAACACAAAGTATAAATGCAGATAGAATACCAATGTGAATAGTGGGGCAAATAAATCAATATTAATTTAGATAAAATAAATAAATCATTCAAAAATGTGGAACAGAGGAATATTATTCACTAGTAGAATTTAACATATGAAGGTCTGACAATTAAGTTTGCAAACTTGTTGTAAGGCTGTTGCTAACCTTTTTTTGCTATCAGAAGGATTATTAATTATGAATTTGTACCAAATGGACAGTTAACCAAGTTTACTATTTGCAAGTGCTGAACAGACTGTGTGAAAAAATTAGACAACCTGAACTTTTCGCCAATAATTCATGACTCTTGCATCACAACAATGCACCAGCTAATATGGCACTGTCTGTGAGGGAGTTTTTAGCCATTAAACAAATAATTGTTTTGGAACACCCTCCGTACTCACCTGATCTGGCCCCCAACGACTTCTTTGTTTACCCGAAGATATAGGAAATATTGAAAGCAAGACATTTTTGTGACATTCAGGACATCAAGTGTAATATGATGACAGCTCTGATGGCCAGTCCAGAAAAAGAGTTCCAAAATTTCTTTGAAAGGTGGACTAGGTACTGGAGTGAATGCATAGCTTCCCAAGGGGAGTACTTCGAAGGTGACCATAGTGACATTGAGCAATGAGGTATGTAGCACTTTTTCTAAGATGAGTCCACGAATTTAGTTGTTCTACCTCGTAGAAGCAAAGTCAATGGCTTTCAGAGAACCCTTTCAGTATTTTGAAATGTAGATTTGATTAATTTGAAGAGACTCAGCAGAATAACTAACACTCTGAGATTGCTAATGCTAAAACCAGGTAATAAAAATAAACATTTCTATGGTGATCCTCTTTAAAGTAAAGAAAAAAAAAATAATTGAAACCTGTACCAGGCATTGTTATTTCATTTAATTAGTCTTCAGAGCAAAGCTGTTGAACTTTATAATTAGTCATAATTTATAGATGCAGAAATTAATCTAAGGTTGGTGAATTAAATTGCCAAAGGTCATACAGAAATGAATAAAATTTAATACTGAAACTTGCTTTCTCTTAAATGCATACTGTTGCTACTATATAAAAATACATTTAAGTTTTATAAATGTAATTATGATAGCTATTTGATTTTCTCAAATAACTAGCTTGGCAATTCTCACCATTCAAATTTTATTTATGAAGAGAGACTGTTATATTACTGTTATATATTGTGTTATTAAAGATGTACTAAATAAAGTACTTTCATTTAAGAAACTATATTTTTAACTAAATGTTATTTTATTTTTAATTGTAAGAATTGCTCTAATTGTACTCATTGTAAATAAATCAAAAATTATGAGATGAAAAATAATTTCCAATAATTTTCACACTTAGCAATCATTACTTTAAAATCCTTGAAAATGTATATTTTCCAAGTTTAATGCAACAGAAAAGTTATAATATAGATATTGTATTTTTCACTTAATACATAATTTACTTTAGATTTTAAAAAAACATTCTATCCTATGGGTATGTGATAATTTAATGAATAGGTTATACTTGTAATTTTATATAACATTAATAAAATTGTTCTTATGGAAAATAAATTTAGAATAAAGCTCCTTAAGGGATGGGGGCCTTATTCTCATATTCATTGCTGTACTTGGTGTCTGTTGCCTGACATATAATAATACATGCTCCATAACCATTCTTAAAATAATAAATGAAATAATAAAAATAATAATAATAATAAATAGATTTAACTAATTAATTGCACTACACAATTTGATGAATTCTTTAGGATAAATAACTTGAGGTGGAATTGGTGAGTCAAAGCATATGCATATTTATCATAATTTTTAATTAATATTTGAACATTTGCTTTCCAGAAAAAAATGTGTTAATTTTTACTCAAACTAGCAAAATACAGGGTGCCAGTTTTCTTTGATTTAAAGTAGGGGCTTTGAGTCATGTGATATCAGCTCAATCTCCTGAGTTGCTGAAGACTGAGATCAGCCTTATGGGCTCAAGTATGTTCTATGTGATGGAGAAGAAAAAAAAAAAAAAAAAACTTTGGACAGTGAGGCTCAGATAAGTGTCCATGATTGACAGTACTGTATGTGTATTGTCATAGATTATTGCCAGAAGGAGTTCATGCTGTTCTTGACTTCATGAGGAGAGGACAATGGGAAGCTCCACATTTAGAATCCTTCTAACTATGCCCCATAGGTTTCTTTTCATGGCAGATTTTAACTAGTATCTTTTTCCTCTAATAAAATATAACTGAGTATTAACAGCTCTTAGTAAGTACTGACTCCTTTTAGTGAGTTACTGAATCTGAGGGTGGTTTGGGGAAATCCCTGAACTTAAAACTGGTGTTACAAATGAGTGGTCTTGTGAATTGCTCCCTGACTTTGCAGTTGGCTGCTTTTACAGCTGGTGTCGAAAGTGCAAATTAATGAAAAATCTGTGACTCACTGAAACACATGCTTTGGGGAGAGGTAAGATGTCAGGATATGGAGTGTTTATGTACCTTTCATTCCTAGACTCTACCTTAACTGTTTCATTCATTGACTGGTTTTAATCTACATTCTTTAGCTGTAATAAATCATAACTGGTGAGTGTAACAATGTTCAGTGATTCTGTGAATTCTAGTGAATTATCAAAACTAAAGGTGGTCTTCAGGATCCTCTAACTTCACAATTAGAGTCACAAGTGACAGTGGTCTTGTGGACTGTTCACTTTTTAAACTTCACGGGGTCTCTGTCATTTTCTCTCCCTTTGTCACTTTATATTCCCGGGGCTACATTATTAACCCTTAGAATTTCTCTACAGTCAGTTCAAGGTATGGAAAAACAGTGTCTGTTAAAACCTAAAATTATCATAAGTTGTGGATGCATTTATTTTCTGCTGGGACCCAAGTAAATATAACATCTTTCAGTCTTTCTATTTTAATTCCATGCATATAATTAGGAATTAATTTTGGTGTATGTACAGTAGGTACATCATTTATTATGTTTAATATGAATAAAAAAGATGTTTCCTACAATGTTTAAAGAAATTAGTTTATTTAGTACTGTAATATCCCTGGTGTGGGTGTGTATATATCCTTCAAATTCCATTCAGTTGAATGCTTTGGACATACTTCTACCCTTTCCCAGGGATTTTGTTATTTCATACATTTTAATTTTATTATACTTTTAGAACATTTACACTTCATGACTTTCTTCGTTAATACTATTTTGAAAATATTTTACAAATTGATATGAATTTATTTACCTTGATGACTTTTAATATATATGCATATATGTACATCTAAAAATGTGTGTGTGTGTGTATATATATATATATATACATATACATATACATATACATATACATATACATATATATATATATATATATATATATATATATATATAATACAACTATGGAGGTTCCAAAAAAATGTACACAAGTGGACACTTTGGTCAATGTTACTCGAGCAGTAGTTCACCATAATCAGAAGTGTCTAGATGCTGATGGTAACCACTTTGGGCACCTCTTGTAATTGCAGAAGTCAAACGTGACTTGTATTCATCTTTTGTTATCAGTATATATTAAGTATTATTACAATTTTAATAGTGTATTCTCTTATTAAAATGTGTATACATTTTTTGGCACCCTCTGTATATATTAAAAATTGAAACCAATTAGAATTTGGGGGAACTGACAGTTTTTACTATGTAAACTTTCCAACCAGAGCAATTATAAATTACAATGTTCCTCAAATTTTTCTTATCTTTCAGTGATATTTAGCATCATTCTTCATAGAAGTCATAAATATTTGCCATTAAATTAATATCTGCATATTTAGATTTTGACTGATGTTTTGTATATATTCATTTAAAAGCATTTCTGAGGCATAAAAAAGATTTAGTTTTGCATACTTTAACAAAATATGTTATTAAATGGTTGTAATTATTTGTAATTTGTTCTTTGAGATTTACATACTGATCACATAAAGAAAAAAAATATATCTCTTATTTTTTAAAAGAATTATTTTATGTTATAAATGTATATGATTGTATATATAATCATTATATACAATTTTATATATAATGTTTATTATATTTAAATTTTACTGATATACCCTCAGAACACTATAAACTAATAGTGATACTGCTTGGCATTCTTGTTGTATCCTGGCTTTAAAAGGAAAGCCTTGTCTTTCACTATTATCATTTTTATCATTGATTTAAAATAGATATTTTACATTGTAAAACTAACTAAAAGATTTTACAGAGGAATGTTGGATTTTATGAAAATTTCTCTTAGTATTTACTGAGATAATCCTGTGAAATACTCCATTGCTTTACTTGTTGGGTACATTATACTCAAGGATGATAACAACATGAAAAAGACCTTGTTATTTATTAAGTACTTAATATGAGCTAGACATTGGCTTAAGTGCTAATTTGCTAATATTAAAATATTCTGGGCATTTCTGGAATAATGTTAATTGTCTTCTATCTTCATATCAGTTTGTGTTACATACTTATTTAAGATTATTTTAATTTCTACCCTGAGTAGGAATTTAGATATTGGATTTTTTTTCAATAGTAATTTAAAAACTAGAAAAGTATTTTGTTTTATATTGACCTTAAAATAGCTTTTCACATGTTGTCCATAGTCTGAATATTCCCTTTCCCACTGACTCTCTTCATTTGCGACATATTTATTTGTATTTAACTTACCTAAATTTTGTTCAACTGAGGAAATGGGGTTATACATGGGAGTCCAATCTGAAGGTATGCCTGAAAGGTGTTAGCATGGAGATCAGGGAACCTTCTGGAGAAGAATTTCTAAGAAAAATTGAGGCTCACCACTATATTTTAACTATCTGCCTCTCAGTTTGTCTCCACACACTAACAGCTCCAATGGCCTCCAAATCTTTTGTATTTAAAGGGTTTAAAAAGCCTACACAAAAAGCCAGGGGTTTTGTTTGTTTGTTTCCTTTTTTAAATATATATATATCTCCATGAATTTTTCTAGCTTCAGTGTGTGACAGCACATTAGAAAACGGAGTAGAAGCCCCCATGACAGTGTCAGTACTAATACCAGGGGTGACAATTCATACTCAATGTAGCACTAATACCACCAGTGGCAATGCATCCTCAGTGTAGGCATGTGCCCTCTGGACAGGAGTGACTGCACTTCACCTCACACACTGTTTCCAATGGGAATACCAGTGATCTTGGGCATTGGTAGTGCCTCTATCATCTTTCAATTCAGCAGACAATGAAGAATTCACGAGTATAAATAATCTGACCAAATAAGCAGGAACTGGTGGCAACCAAAATAATGAGTTTGCATACAATCATCAGGGAGCCCTTAATGACTCTGTGGAATATTTGAGTGTATAGGATAGAGTGACATGTGTGCCCATATGTGACTGTATATGCACATATAATTCTTAGGCTCTGGGTTCAGATAAAAGCAGATTTCAGGTTGAAACTTTCAAACTTTTTGGCTATTGTGTACAAAAGACAAAAAAGGAATATGTTTTACTGAAAGAGTTTTGGACTGTGCAATTGTGAACATCAGAAGTCGCCTTTACAACAGGACAAATACTACAACATGCATGCACATGTGGGTGTACACACACACACACACACATACACACAAACGCAGAGGCCTGAATTGTAAAGTATTTAGAATTGAAGTGGTTAGAATCGAAGAGAAATTATATACAAAATATCCTGTTATGGATCCTCTACAAAGTTTCTGATTTTAATAATATTTAGATTAATATCTATAATATTAATAATATTTAGAAGCAAATATTTACAGTAAAAAAATAATTTAAAGAAGATTGAATGTAGTGAATACAGGACTCCTTTAGAAATTATTGAATAGTCTCAGTTGTAGAAAAGGACATAAATAACACAGTCAAGTTTACGTTTTCTCTCTGACTTTTAAAAAGCAAAAAGGCTTCCCAATGCCTTATTTGGCTGATATGAGGGAGCTAAACATTGAAAATTATCTGATTCAATGATTTGAAAAGGTCTAATAGTAAGTTAGAACATGGTGAGAATGGTAATTCCTGAATAAGATGATGATAGATAGATAGATACGTAAATAGATGGATAGATAGATAGATAGATAGATAGATAGATAGATAGATAGATGATAGATAGATAGGTAGACAGATTTTTAGATAGACAGACAATAATGTCATGCAGTGTTTGGTTCTTTAAATACAACATGAGAATCTGAAATGTTAGAAATCATAAACAGCCAAGTAGTAACTGTATGGATGTTTCCAAATACAAAGTACAAAATCAAAAACTTGAAAAGAAGCTTCTGAGTGTTGTGCAAAAGCTCAGAATGTGCAGTTAGAAAACGTAGGATATTATTCCAATTTTGCTAATAACTAAAAGGAGAGAATCTTGGTCTTGGTGTTAGAGTGTTCTTGCCATCACTATCTTTGGAATCTTGGGCAAATTAATTAACTTCCTAAACCTCATTATCTAATCAATGAGGAAGATAACCTGAGGATTTTTGTGAGAATTAATTCAGATAATGTAAGGAAAGCCCCTAAAAAAAGTCATGTGACATAATAAACACTCAATAAAACATAGCTAATGAACCAATAAGGAAAAAGTTACATGCCCTGTTTTTCAACTCCTCTCACCTGCATTCTACACAATCAAGAGATCAGATTAAGACTCTTAAAATACTAACTGCCATTCCTCCTATTAAAATTTTGTTTTTTTTAAATTAAAAAAAAATCATCAAAAGACTATTATGTATACATGTATGTATGCCTGTGTGTGAGTCTTTCAGGTAAGCAAAGGAGGATGAGAATGGGAGCCTAGCTTTTAAAAAGAAATCCATAAAAAATATCCTGAGTGAGTATTGATAGCTCTACAGATTTATACATACTACTGTTTGTAATTGTGATAGGGCTCATTTTCACTGCGCTGTTGCAAATTAAAATGTATAAATGAAAGTTGGGCCAGGAAAAAAACAGAAAGTGTTAATGATGTGTGAGGCATAAAGATTTTATTATTTTGCTTTTGTTTACAAAAATACCAATATGATATGTCATAATATATTTGAGTTGGAAGGGAGTTTAGCAACTTTTTTTTTTCAACCCAACTGCCTATCGTATACTTTCCTATTTAAAATGTCTTTGTGACTATTCCTTATCTTATAATGGCAAAGTATTAAGCACTGATGAATACACTAAATAGTCATATGCTTAAATAGATTACATAAGAAAGAACAGCATTGTCTATAAGCTAAATAAGGAAGACAATTTTCAAAAGAGGGTTTTATTGCTGGAATGAGGATTGCTAAAATCCATGGTTCAGGAAATGCATATTTTTGTCATTTTTTTTATAGTTAGCAGATTTATCTTGGGATTTCTGAAAAATGATACATATTAAACATAAGCTGGGATTTTCAATATCCAATTAACTTTGAATACAATTTGGCCCATTAAAAACAGAGCCTAGTTAGCCAAACTTTAAACATATCCTATTTTTTAGTGTAGAATTAAAGAATTCTACTCTTTCTTAGTCAAAGATGACACTCACTTGACAGTGTTATTATCTGTACATGAATGTGGCTATTAAGTCTGAATTATCTCAAAGTTCTCAACTGATTATATGTAGAATGTTTTGTGTAGCTCTTCTATTAGAAATGCATATATTAAGAAAATCTGAAACATGTACAAAGAAATAAATTATTTTCCCTATGACCTTCTGGCTCTCAAGCATGAAAAGAATCATCTATTTCAACTCAGTTCAGTTCAATTCAACACAGCTTGGTTCGATCTTATTCTATTCAAATTGACTTGATTTAGTCATCAAATATTTCAATGAGGTATAAAAGAACAACAAAAATCTCTTGACAAGAGTCCCAATTAAATGCCACTAGGACTAGAAGACCTTTAACTCCTGTCTAACACAATTTGGGAAGACCTCTTAGAAGAGGTGACATTTAAACTGAAGTTGAAGAAAGGGTAATGCTGACAAATGCAAATATGGCAGATAAGTCATTGTTGGCAAATAATCAATAAAAATAAAACCCTGATTCTAGAAAAGAGTTGGGAAGTTCAGAGATAAAACTTAGACCTGTAGTTATGGGAAAGAGAAGTGAGCCTGAGGAAAGAAAATTTGTGAGACTCTGATTTTGGTGGGTAAAGTGCCACTCACTTGTAGTTAGACTGAGCTCTGGAGCCCATTATGAGGAGAGGGATATGAAATGGTTATGCTGAAAGGAAATAGTGCTAGAGATATAGGAATGTTTAAGTAGAAGTGTGTACAGAACAGTAAATGAAGTTTAAAACATTAGCGCTGGTCCAGGCTAGCAGACTAAAGTTTTGAAAAGATGCTTCACAGCCTTTTGCACACTGGATCTGTGGACTGCCTTTGATCCCAACCATTCCTTCATGCTGCTACTCCATTCTTTCAAATCTCTACTCAACCAGTCTTTCAAATCCCAACATTTCCCACCTTCTCCTGTCATTCCTACCTTGTTTGACACATACAGGTTAGGTGTTCAATTAATTTGCTAGATTGGGTAAACTATGTCTTTTCTCAAAATGTTTCAGCATTCACGGCTTGTGCTGGACAATTTCCAATGTACTTTTTATATGTGCTTATTTTACATCTCAGGAAGTAACTTAAGTTTAAGCTGGTGCTATAGATTGAATTGTGTACATCCCCCCCCCCCGCCCAATTCATATGTTGAATTCCTAACCCATTTCCAAGTTCTTACAGACCTGTGGATAGGTACTGCAATATATGCTGTGGTAATTAGCCCACAGAGAAATCAATTGTACTGGAGAATATTCTTCAGGTATTGTTTTGAATTGATAACATAACACAGCAACTTTATTTATTTTTTTAAAAAAGAAAAATCAAACATATTAACCATAATCCCACTATTGGCATATTGTTGTAAATACTAGTTTTAATTATTTTTTATTACCAAATAGTATTCCATGACATGGGTATACAATATTTATTTATTTATTACAGAAATGATAAACCTTTGATTTCTTTCTAGGTTTTTTGTTGTTGTTGTTGTTGCTATCATTAACAGTGCTGCATAAAGGATTATAAACATATCTACTATAGAACATATGCAGTTTTCTTAAGGTATATATTTTAAAATGAAATTATTAGGACATTATCTATGGTTAGTCAACTTTACTAAATAACACCCCTTTTTTTGTCTCATTGTGATTTGGCCAATTTACATTTCCCAAAAACAGTGAATAGATTCTAGTTCCTCTAATCAACACTGTGTTGTTAGACTTATTTTGACAAACTGATGAGGGCAAAATTACCTCCTATTGTGGTTTTAAATTTGCAATTTCCTCTTAAATTTATTCATATTTTACATGTATATTGGTCATTTAAATACCTTTCTCTGTGAATTGTTTTCTGGGATAATTTTCCCATTATTTTAAGAGTACTATTTGAATTTTTCTCAATGCCTTACAAGAAACTTTAAAAATTTTATATTTTGGGTTCTATTTCATTCTCAATCATATGTATTCTGAATAACTTCTTCCAAATTACGGATTGCCTTTTCACACTATATTTGACGGGTATGGGTGCACACAGAATTTTAATACGAATGATTTGTTCAATTATGTGGTTCACAATTTTTGTGTTTAACACAAACACCCTGATTATCTTAAAAATAATTTCTTGGTTTGTTGTCTGAAAATGGTAGAATGTTACCTAGTGTGCTGTATTATTTGTTAACTTCTTATCACTGTCTCCTTCTAATGTGTCCTCTAAAACCAGAGTATTTGGTATTTGCTAGGGTCCCCTGCATGTATGGATTCAGGGCATTTGGACAATGTATGAGATTTAGAAAGGCCTCTAGGCGAATGATTGAGAATCACTGGTTTTGACTGTCTCAGAGCGCCTGATAGTTTCAGCGGGTTCTGAATGAGCTTTTTTGAGAACTGCAGACTTTGATGCCTCATGTTGACGTCTTCAGTGTTTGCTTTCCTGACCTGCCCACTGTTGCTTCCCTAACATTTTCAAGCACATTTCATAACTTTGATTTTTCCTTCTTCCAATATAATTGGCAGCCCTAATTAATTACTTTATTACCACAAAATATATTTCTAATGTTATTTACCTATATAATTTATGTAGGGAGGATTTCAGGATGTGCTTGGTTCATAGTACTCTGGAAATACAAGTTGTCTAGAAAGTCTTCTTTTTATGTTTATCTCAAGAATGCAAGATGTGTTTAATGTTCAAAAAACAATCATTGGAATGTATCATATTAACAGACTAAAACAAAAATCCACATGTTTATTCTAATATATACAAAGAAATAATTTGACAAAATTTAAAACCCGTTAGTATATAGCTAACATAATAATTAATGGAGAAAGTGTAAACGCTTTCTTCTTAATAATAGGAATTAAGACAAGACTATCTACTCTCACCACTTCTTTTTTTTATTGTGGTAAATTGGTATACAAGATTGTGTGTATATATATATATATATATATATATATATATGTATATATATACATATATATGTATATATATATATACATATATAGAGAGAGAGAGAGAAAGAGAGAGATGCATAATAATTAAATATCGCATATACCTTATAATTTGATATTTGAATACACTACATAGTGTTCGCCACTGTAAGTATAGTTATTATCCATCACCATACAATTGATCGATTTACCCATTGCAACGCCTCCCCAAACCCCTACTCCTCTGGTAACCACCAATCTGTTTTCTGTATCTAAGAGTTTGTTTTTTTTGATCATTTGTTTTGTTTTGGTTTTGTTTTAGATTGCATATATAACTGAAATTATGTGGTATCTTTCTCCTCTGACTTATTTCAATTAGTGTAATAGCCTTAAGGCCCATATATATAGTTGTAAATAACAAGATTTCCTTCTTTGTAGTGGCTGAGTAGTAGTCTATCATATATAGATATAGATGATATAGATATAGATCTAGATGATATAGCTATAGATATGTATTTGGGGTGCCAATATATATATACACACACACATTTTAAGAGCTGTTATCTATGTACTACTTTTCAAAGTTGAATTGAATTACAGTAGCAATGTGTAGTATGACGTTTGCTCAAAAGATGGCATTAATCAAATGAATGCCAGCGTCACCATGAGACAGGCAGGAGAGTCAAAGAAAATGGAAGAAGCCATTTGTTGTTTGAGGAGTACAGGACCATTTAGAAATGTTTTTTGAAATTCAAGAACGTTGTGGAAGTACAATGACAATGGGGGCATGAGTATGCAGCAGAAACTCCAAGATGCCTAACAATTACACTCACTCGTGATAAGTTTGAGATGCATGGTACTGTGTGTGATGTGCACAAGGGAAGATTCAGGAAATCTCATACAGCAACAAGTCCTGCTGCTTCTGCTGTGGTGTTGGAACAGTTTACCACCACAGATGTCTACCAAACAATGTTCGCCGTAATAAGAGTCTGGACACTGATGGTAACTACTTTGAGCACCTCTTGCAATTGCAGAAGTCAAACATGACTTGTATTCATCTTTTGTTATTGGTATATATTTAGTATTACAATTTTAATACAGTTAAAATGTGTATACATTTTTTGGCACCCTCTGTGTGTGTGTGTGTGTGTGTGTGGTGTGTGTGTGTGTGTGTGTGTGTGTGTGTGTTTATGTAAAATATTTTATATCCATTTGTTCATCAATGGGCACTTCAATTGGTTCTTTCCTTATCTTGGCTGTTGCAAATAATGTTACAATGAATATAGGGGTCTGAAAACTTAGTTCACGAACTCATCTAAGAAAATATGCTACGTAACTCATTGCTGAATATGACTAACGTCACCTTCAAAGTACACCCCTTGGGATACTGCACTAACACTGGTACCTAATTCATCCGTCAAAGCAATTTTGGAACTCTTTTTCTGGAATTGCCATCAGAGTTATTGTCATATTACTCTTGATCTCCTGAATGTCATCAAAATGTCTTCCTTTATCTTCAGGTAAAGAAAGAAGTCATTGAGGGCCAGGTTAGGTGTGTAGGGAGAGTGTTCCGATACAGTTATTTGTTTACTGGCTAAAAACTCCTTCACAGACAGTGCCGTGTGAGCTGGTACATTGCCATGATTCAAAAGCCATGATAATTTAATGAAAATAATGTACAGTCTCCTTAGAAAATTAGTCATCCACTCACTCACTTAATTGATTTCCCACCAATAAATAAAAAAATGTAATTCTGCACATAATTTCAGGAAATGTATAAAGAACCTAAAGTTCAATTATAATAATAATAGACTTCCCTCACCTGGTTTAGAACCCCAGGTTTAAATGATTCACTCCTTTTATCTTTTGTGGGTATTTACTCTAAAGACTTTTTGTCTTGATCCATTCAACATCAGTAACTTCCCCCTTCCAAATAAACTAAATATTACATCTGCATAGGGTATAATATGCTTACCTTCTAATTTATATGTTATTTATTGCTGTCAGCAATACTTGTGAAATACATATTTTAAATATTAAATATGCTTTATAATTGAAAGAGCTGAGGCTCACTGAAGTTAGATGATGGGTACAGAAACTTGTTGTCTATAAATGAAAATGCCAGTGCTTCTTTTTTTCCATCTTTCCATCCATAGGTAAAACAGGAATTTCCCACCACCTTTTATAACCTCAACGAGAAAATAATAACAATGTGTGTTATTAACACAGGTATTATACATATGACATTAATATGCATTATTGGTATAAGTGATATAATGCATTCTGATAAAGATCTGTGGGAGAAATTACCTCCATGGTAGAGGAAAGTGTTTAGAAATAGTGTGTGTTGCTGCAGATCGGAGTTCAGTCTGGGCTTTGGGATTCTTAAAAGCTCCTCATGTGATTCTGATGTGCCCCAGAGCTTGAACTCCATTGACTGTAGCTTAGTCTGAGCCTCTACAGCCCAACTGTATCATTGCTAAGAGAAAGAGATCTCTTTAAAGAGTTGTATATAGGTGCATATGTGTTTCACTCTTAGGGCAAATTGCTCCTTGTGATTTTAAAAATTCACTACCTAATTGGAATACTCTTGGGTATTTAGATTACCCTAGCAGTAAAGAAAGCAGCTGTGAACATCATAATGCTCTCTCTTCTGCAGCACATTTAATTAATGACCAGTCTCTTCATTTACCACTGAGTGCTATAGTCTTGCCCACATAGGAAGGTGGGTCATCTCTCTTAGCCACCAGAACTTGACACAATACTCATAATTAATGGCACCAAAGAAACTGAAAGAAATACATCTTTCTGCTTACTAAAGAGTTCTTGCTGCTATATCCATTTGTTTACCTGAATACTTTTCTATCCAAAGCCATCTCCAGCAGTGGACCTCTAGCTGACATTTGCTACTAGATATTTTTGTTGCCTTTAAATTTGCACAGCTATATTAGTTAAAAGTTAAATGAAGAGCTTTTTGATTTCATTATTTCTAATTTCTGAGAGTTAATTTTTATTCTCTTTGCTTTAGTTGTATTGAAATATCTTTTGCTGAAAGATATATTTAATAGTGCCAAAATATTAAGAATTATCAAGAAACTAATGTTCAGTAGTTGTGTGCACAGATACTATCTTTTAGGAATATCTGTACACCACATCACCCCACATGGCTAAAAACTAACGGGTTGGTATGCCTTCTTTACAAATATCTGTCACTCAAACGACATTAATGGCAGTGTGCCCAAATATAAAACAACATGAATGTACTCTTATTTTCAGTGAATCCTGTTAAAAGATAAAATGTAGCTTTTTTGACATCTCTCGTTATTCTGATCATTAGTTGGCTTGGGCTGTATTAATCACAGACTGACCCAAAAACCAAATGGAAGATTAAATTCCACCAGGAGATAAACAAATTATAGATAAAGGCAAATATTTTATTGTACAAGCTACAAAGGAAGTTAATAAGGATGTGGCATAATTTCTTTCTTCAGAGATTTCTGCAAACTGAATAGGATATTCCGTAGTCTCCCACTCTAACTTGTTTGAGAAGCTTTAACTTGTAGAGTTGAGAAGACAAAAAAACATAGCAAATTTATAGGTATACCTACATATAATCCTTTCACATATTTATTTATTTTCTTTGCTGGCTTTCCATGTCATCCCAAAGACTTCAAAATATCTTGCTCCTTCAAGTTGAAGTTTATAACAATTTCTAGTCCTGTGCCCGTGACATTGTATAGAAGATGGTTGTCTTTCCAGTGGTATAGAAAGATTGCTGTCTTTCCAGTGAAAACAAGAATTGTCCTCATAATGCTTCAGAGGCTGGTTCCAATTACTAGAGTCAGCTCTCATCTCCCAGTTAGACAAAGCCTTTCCCTCTCTCAGGTTCATATATGCCGCCATAGCACCATGTCCAGTTCTCTGCTATAGATGACACTTAACATTCAGTAGGTATGCAGTAAGAAGAATTTTGACCCCCATGTTCCCAACTGACGTGAAACCTGTGAATATGTCATGTTACATGAAAAGGAAATTGGCAGACATAATTAAGTTCACAGATATCACAATCTTGAAGTTATCCTGGGTTTTCTGGGTGGGTTTAGTCTAATCAAATGAACCGTTAGAAAACAAAGAATTTTTTATGGAGTTAGAGAGACACAGCACAAGAGATATTGGAAACAGTCAAGCATGAGAAGGAATATGGCTTGAACCTCTTATGGTTTGAAGATGGAGAAGGCAAAGGGTGGGAATATAGATTGCCTAAGAAGCTGAGAATTCTCCCATCTAATAGACAGCAAGGAAATAGGGAACTTAGTCCTGCAATCACAAGGAACTGAGTCTTGTCAACAACCTCCCACAGAGCCTCCAGCTAACAGCACAGGCCAGCTGACACCTTGATTTTGGCTTCAGGAGTCTCTAAGCAGAATACCCAGTCAAGCTCCCATGGACTTACAGCACACAGAAATTTTAGAAAATAAATGTGTATTGTTTTAAGCTGCTAAGATTGTGCTAACTTGTTATAGCAGAAATAGAAGAGTAACTTGACTAGGACCTTAAATATACAGGCATATATTCCCTTGATATAAAGAACATTTTCCCTGACACGTCTCATCAATAATGCTGCCTTATATTATAAATGAGATTTTAACTGGGTATATATTGAAAAACTTGAAATCCCTTTGAAGATCAGTTGATGTCTTCTGAAGCAATGCACAAACACTTTGACTTACTGTACAAGAGGCTTGAAGACAAAAGATCAATAAGATTAAAACAAATGAATAAAAAAGGATCAACAACAATAACAACAAAACGTAACACTGAATGATATGTGAGTTTATGTGGATCCCAATAAATCAGGCATCTTACACTTATGATTTTTGTAACAATTAATACATTCCTCTATTCATACAGTGCCAGCTCTGTGTTATACCAATAATTCTTTAGAAGATAATCTCATTAGTATTATTAGGTTTTAATGCTCAATATCTGTTTACTCAACGAGAGCCATAGCCAAGTTTTTTGCTTGGTATTTGTGGTCAGAATCCTTCCCCCTTTATGAGTAAGAAAGGCTTCCTACTGACTTACGTGGACTAGAAAGGGAAATTCATGTGGTGCCACACTGTAGAGCAGGGGTGTTCAAACATTTTTCAATGTTTTTTAACCAAGGGCCACATGCCCTTCATAAAATACACAAACAGCCGGGGCCACTCACTCGAGGTGAAGTACATATTTCCTCACCTGGTTTATTTAAGTAAACTAAATATATTTTTGGAATTTGATGCTGGCTGATTAACAATGGATTGAGGGCCACCATTGGCCCACGGTCTGTAGTTCTGACACCCCTGCTGTAGAGAATAGAGATAGACCAACATGAAGGAAAGCAGAGAAAACCCAGGCCCCAGCTGATGCAGTTTGAGGGGATGGATTACTCTACACCAACAACTAGACTGTTTGGGCCCATGAACCAAAAAATGGTCTTTTGTTTTCAAGATCATTTGCGTTAGCTTTCCTGTCACGTAAAACACAAAGTTTTAACTGATACAGAAATACCTCTAAAATTTGTTTTAAAATAGTACTAACTCAATGTGAAAAACATAATCACAAAATCACACTTAACACTAAGTATTATTGTAGTCCCAGGTATGTGTTACATTGATTATGTCTTTTTTTTTTTTGATAGATCATAAATGCTTTGAAGTCAGAAACCATGCCTAATGCACATTATGATGCTGTTGAGACTGTACTGATTTTGTGTTGACTAAATAATTGAGGTAAATTAGATGGAGGAATAAAATAATGTAATAATTTAAGGAATTGTTTTCCTCCCATGATACCTCAAGCACTTCACAGTCACTGATAGTTTCAATATTAGACTGAAAGGAAGTCCTGATATTCACACAAACTTCATCATAAAGATAAAAACAAGAGAAAGTTATATCTCTTATGTATTTGTGAGTTTTAGTTTGCTTTCTGTTTGTGTTTAGTGTGTTGAATTTAATTAATAATACACTATTTGGTTAGTGGAAAACCATTTTCTATATCAGGGAAAACACCACCATATTAGTCCTGCTGGCTGATTTAATGGAATCATATGGGTCTGAATAGTATACTCATTATTTTTTTGGAATCTATTTCAAGGCATGCAGAAAAAAATAGCCAGTGCTAACTTTCACAAGACAGATATGTGTTTGACCAAAAATTGATTGAAGAATATACTTCAACAATTCTACTTATACAGAAAATTGAGGGACCCAGATTCATTTTTACATATGTATTTTGAAATTATATCATTCTCATGAAAATAAAGACTATAACTTTTTTCAGGAAACTAGGTTTGAGTACAAAACTATTTGGCCAATTTTTATATGCTACCTGCATGGGCCATTTAAGTCTGTACTTTGGCTGTTGCTTGATTGTGGAGAACAAAGTACATCACATATGCTTCTCTGGTGGAATTGGTAAAGATACATCAATACCTATTTATTGAAATGCTCTGAGCCATACTGTGATTGAAGATACAGTTGTATTGATTCTTGAGAAGCTTTCCAGGGAATGTTTCGAGTACAGACTTACTAACAACAAAGTTTAAATGATCAGGGAGAAGCACCAAGAGGTATATTGTAGAGTGTTAGATCTTTTGTCCCTGCAAAAAAAAAAAAAGGACTAAACAGCTTATTGAGTTCTGAATGTATACAGTCTTTGTAATGGAATAAACAAATTATTGTTGGTTAGCATATCATGTGATTGTCAGTTATAAAAATTCTAAAAATTCTTGGTTTTTTTTTTTTTAGCATACAGTGGAATATATTTTGCTCTTTTACATGTATAGCAAACAGATCTTTTAAACATTTAGATAAAGAAAATTTACACGGCCCCTGTTGTTGAGAATTTTCCATTTCCGAGCAGATGATCTTACTTGAAAGGATGCTTTTCTCCTACAAATAGTTTCTTTTCTTTCCTGAATTCTACTAGTTGACCAATGATTCTTTGTTTAGAACATCACAGCTCATGGCTGTAGTCATGGCTGTCGCAGATAAAAGTCTGTGACCAATTGGATTTTATTAAACTATATATATATATATATATATATATATATATATATATGACTAAATTCTATCTTTTGAGGCAATAATTCTTTAAAATATATTGATAATGCTGTCTACGTCTTTGAATTGTAAAGCTAGAATAAATTATGCAAGTGATTCCCCCCCTCCTGCTTTAAGGCAGGTAAAATTCTCAGCCATCTGGAAGAGATTCTGTTATCTGTTGAACTGTTTTAAAAACATAGGACTCACAATATTTACTTGTATACAATATAAGTATTTTTCACCAGTGTTGGTCCTTAGGTTCTTTTATATATCCCACCAAAATCTCTTTTACGATATTTTTCTTTCCCTGACATGCTGAAAACAAAAATGAACAAAATAAAACAATAATTTGATTCAAGTCATCATTCAGAGCTTTATACTTTAGGTGAAATATTTCTTTTTTTTTAATTTTTCTGGGAGTAAAATCATATTTCTAGTGTTTACAAACATGTCATATTGATTTTATAAAAGTTAAACTTGGAGGTGTCAGCAGAAAATAAATTTCTCTGTGGGTTTTGTTTCTTTCTATAAAACATATAATTATTTTTATAAACACAAAATAAATTATTTTTATTATAGGGCCTTAAAGTCTAAAAAGGGATTTCTATTTAAATGAGCTCACATAGATCTCTTCCACTGATGCTCTCCTAGTTATTATTATTATTACAATTTTATTTTTTAACAAGGAAAAAATACTGAGGAATAAAATAGCAGCAGTAACAGCTGAATTAAGAAAGATGTTAGATCCTTAAGAGTGAATTTAAGATTCCATCCAATCCAACCACTTACTCATATAAGGAAATGGTCCAGGAGGAAAATCAAGCCTTTATTTTATTCTGATTAAGGAGAATATAGTGAATGAAAAAGGGTGTTGAGCTGAATAAAGACAAATTATTTTTAAGCATTTAGATGTGAGAGAGAGCATTTTCCCATCAAAGGCTGCAGTTGAACCAGGAAGTCTGAGAGGAGAGGTCTTTGTTTACCTTCTTTGTTCGCTGCTGTTACATTTGCCTCTTTCCAGAATCTGGGAACAGATAAAAAGAAGATGACTCTACAGAAAAAAAATCAGACCCTTTAAATCTCTCGAGATTAATTTATAGAAGTATACAAATGTAATATTTTGCTGAGTAATATTTAATACAAAATATAACATGAGCTTTATCCAATCTAACGTAAAATCAATTCCAATATTTGCTCTTGTGACTTATCAATGACACTATATGACTAACTCATTTTTTATTCTGTAGCCAGTCTGACTTCTCTTTCCTCCGTAGTTTCTCCCAGTTCCTATACTTGGCAAGCCCTTCCTTACCTATTCAGAAGGTTACTGCTTTTAATTTTCCTGTTTAAATCTCAGTCTGTTTTGTTTTCAAGTTTGTCAGGACTCTCTAGTGCTGGGCTATGTGTCAGAATAGATAGAGGAGTGAACATGAGGAGGACAAAGAAGAATGAGGTGACTGAACTCGTGACTCAGTCCAGTTAGGCTGCTATAACCAGCCTGAGCCTGGGTGGTTTAACAACCAATATTTATTTCTCACAGTTCTGGGGTCTGGGAAGTCCAAGGTCAAAGTGCCAGGTGGTTCAGTGTCTAGCAAGGGTCTGCTTCCCTTGCTAGATAATGACTGTCCAATAATGACTGTCTTCTTGCTGTTTCATAACATGGCAGAAGGACAAGTGAGCTCCCTGGGGTCACTTTCATAAGGGTACTAATCCCATTAATAAGAGCTTCACCCTCATGACCTAATCACCTCCCAAAGGCCCCACCTCCAAATGCCATCACACTAGGCATTAGGTTTCAAAATATGATTTTTTGGGAAACACTAACATTCATTCTATTGCACTAGAATAGAAATTAATCCTAGTAGGGCAAACCTAGAAACATACTTTGCACTGAGGGACAGAGATATATCATGACAAAAACTATTATTATTATTGTCATTGGTATTGTTATATTCATTCTGTTTATGATTTGAAAGGACCTAAATCACTTCCAGAATTTTGTTCGTGGATTTTAACAACTCAGGGTAGTCAAGCCATAATTATTTTCCTGCAATTGAGGAAACCATAGCACAGAGGGTTTTAAACATGACCATTTCAGAAATAGGTGTTATGTAGATATAAATAAGTCAGACCAAGGAATTATGCTGAAGGTAGACACATCTTAGGAATCTGGAGAAAACCAGCCTCTTTCAAGGCACATCATCAAGAAGAGGTAGAGCAATTTCTGAGGAAAAGATTTTGAAGTATGGGGCAAAGCATAGAGTGAAGAGGAATAAGGTGCTGGAATTAGGAGGAAAATTATTAAATGTACTTGTCTATCTAGGACCCAGGCGAATTCTAGAAATTTGCCTAGTTCGGGATTAAGCATATAGTTGGGAGGGTGGGGGTCTATATTTATTTTAAGCATTTAATTAAGTAGCCTACATCTCCCTAGAAATGAAAAATGTGGATAATGCATTGGGGTAGATCCTAACTACGTATGCCCTTGAAGGCAGAGTTTATCTAACTTCTGTGGAATCACGATCTTACTTTCCTCTGTGGCTGATGTGATTGTAATTTGGAAAGGTATGGAAGGCCTATCTGATATGAAGATGGATTACACCTCTCACTACCTTCTGCCTGTTGTTCATTTCTTGTGTCTCTTAAGATGCCAACATGCATGACTGCTCTTCTGCTGAATCAGCAGAGAGTTCTCAGTCTTTACAGTGTGTCAGCATCACTGGGAGGGTTTGTAAAAACGCCTATTTCTAGGCTCCACCCCAAGAGTTTCAGATTCAACAGGTGGGGGCTACCAATGTACATTTCTCACAGTTCCTCAGTAACATGCTGCTGCTGATCTGAATGTACACTTCCAGAACCACTACTCTAAGGCACTAGCATCTAGTCAGTTGCATTTGTATTATATAAAACTAGAACTTCGGTACAACAGTTAAGGTGTTTCCAGTCATTATGTGGGTTTGAAGAGAGTGGCATGCAAGGTGGGTAGGGATTTCTGTATTTTTGTTGAAACCAGCTTTTCTAGAAGGGGTCTTCTGGCTATCACTAAAGATATTCACTTGGAAATATATGACAAAATATTAAGTTTTAACAAATAATGACATTTTTACATGTATTTCAGGGCTAAGCTGATGACAACTTATTTTCTAATGCTTAATAATTCAATCTTTGAAATATTCATAAGATCCATATTTTTCCAAAGAGAAATGGTGATTTATTACTCAGAATGATAATATTCTGTAGAAGCCAATTATGTAATAAGTCAAAGACTGTCAGCCATATATATTACGGAATATATTTCAGTTCCCTTAAACTATCTTACTTAATTATCATTTTTCTCATCTGGGCATCTGATAAGAGCTGCGGAGTACATAACTGGAGTTTAATTTCTGTCAAGGACCTGAAGAACTGATTTTATGTATTTCTGATTAAAGATGAAATACTCTATCTTAAAAACTGGCAGCAAGTTTGGTAGTTCCTTGCCAAACTTAAGAAGTATATCTAGCATTCCTATTATAATAACATAATTAATAAGTATTATGTGATAATATATATATATATATATATATATATATATATATATATATATATATATATATATATTAATTTACCTGTATTCTATTGTGTTTTACAGATGGGGCAAATTAATAAAAATGTTTTTTTTTCCTAGAATGGTAGGAATCTGTATGTATATTTCTTTGGCTGTATTTGGCATACTCATACTTTTTTTTATTTGTTTGTTTAAATTACCTGTTTGTATGCTCTCCCCAACTAGATTCTGAAGAGACACAATTTCTGTTTTTCATTTTATTTCCTCTGGTATCTGCCCCCTCGGAGAGAGACTTAATGAGTATTTGTTGAACTACTGACCAGAAAACTTCACTCAAACTATACAAATGAAATTTAGAAGATGGGATTTTAATTTTCATAGTTATCCGTTCATTCCATCTCTGAGTAGCACTGCAACCATAAAACAAGACAATCTGTTATCATAAAGCAGTCATACCACTTTGTAGTCACTCCATGTTGATATCAGTCAGACTCCGCAGCTGTGATTTTGCACAGAGCTTTCCTGTGAAACTACCTTGGTTAAATACATTCTTTCAGCCATGCAAGCTGTATGATGGCAGGTCATATGACAAATTTGGAAAGCATTAATTACTCTTTTCTAATTACTGAGGATTAACGTCTAGGTAGCTGAGTTTAGACACAGAGTGCTGAACGAGAGGCAACCTCCTGAAATGAGACAGCACAGTTCTCAGTGGGGACTGCCTGACACATCTCACAACTACATCATCAGCCATAATCATATCACCCAGATCATTTTAATGATGCCAAACTTTAAGTCAGAGAAAAGGAGCTCTTCACAGCATGCCTCTGGAAATTGTTGTCTTTGTAATCAAAATAAATTATAACTCCACAGAGACTTTTATCTCTGGAATTAAATGTACTGTTGATGTTTTATGTCTCTGTAATACTGCAAAAAAATATTCTCTCCATCTTATGGATGGGTTTGCAATAGTTAAGTAAGATTCACAAGAAGCTGTCATTAACACCAAGAAAAAGATTTGGCCTTAAATATCATTGTGTCCTCTTTCATGTGTATTTCTTAAGCCCTCAGAAGTCAAACTCCTCATATGAAAGCCCACATAACTCACATGAGTAGATATGCGGCTTATCTCAACAGGGACATCTTTTATTAATATCCATAACTATTTTTCTGAAGTCACACTGGCCTACCCTTTTCTTTAACATACTATTTGTAGTAAGTCCTTACTGTCTCGGTGCTTGCTCTACATTCTGCCTGGACTGCTCCCAAATGCTTTCACATTTTTCTCATTTCTTTCTCAGCTCAATGCCATCCTTTTCTGATTTATGTGTCTAACATCCATACTCTCTGCTAGTTGTTTCCGATATATCATCGGTATCAATTATCTAGTGATGTCTAACAGACCACCCTAAAATTTAGACGATGAAACCAGCAATTATTCATTACTTCCCATAAGTCTTGGATAATTCTGTGGATTTAGGGATGAGCAATTCTACTCATCTAGGCCAGGCAAGCTTAGCTGATCCTGGCTAGGTTCTTTTCTGCATCAGCTGGTGAGTTGGCTGGGGGATTGACTAGTCTCGGATGACTTCATTCACATATCTGGTGGTTCGCTGGCTGACGCATGGGTTAATGCTGGTGTCTAGACCATATGTTTCTCATTATCCAGCAGGTTAGTCCAGGCTTGTTCCAAAAGAGATAGTGACAGCACTTGAGAGCTTTCGAGACACATCAACAGAACCAACACACTGTCATTTCTGTCATATTTCCTGGCAAAACAAGTCAGAAAGCCAACCCAGAGTCAAAGGTTGGTAAATAGACCATACTTATTGATGAAAGAACTGCAATGTCAAATTGCAGAGAGCATCGACATAGGAAAAGCTAAAGAATTGGGGCAATTTTTGCATAAAATCTTTCATATTATCTTATTTTCCTATAACATTAATCACTCCCTGAAGTTATGGACTGGTCTTTTAATTTGTTAATTATCATTTTCCTCACATGAATTTAAGCTCCACGAGGAGAGGAAAGCTATTTGACTTTTTGTTATCTCTGTATACACAAGATCTAAAAGATTGTTTATCAACTGATAGTTAAAATTTGTAATGATAAAATAGATGAGTGAACCCACTGTCGTCACATATCTCTCATCCTTCTCAAAGTCTGTTATTCTGTGATCAATAAGTTAAAGGGTACTTAGACTCAAAAAAGAAATTATTTTCACACTAGAATCTTATAGGAACTGATGAAACATACTATGAAAGAAAATACAAATATATGTGATTGTCTCATTATATTTGCAAGCAGTGCTTGGTCGTATTTCCTCATTTTCCTTAAACCTCTGAGCAAAAGGTGTTTTGTTTTTGTTTTTGTTTTTTTTGGTCCTGTCTCATATAACTACCATCTTTCAGAATTCAGGAAAGCAATGGAAAAACTCATTGATTAAAACAGTCCTTAGGTCACAAACAGCAATGTGTAATCTAGACATGGCAGCTGGGAAAGAGTTGAAGTTTCAAAAGCTTTGTCTGCCAAGGAGGCAGGACTTCAGAATGAGCCAGCAATGTGAGAAACTTAGACATGCTATTTTTTGTTATGCCTCTATGTGGAAAAAGGAAAAGGGCACTGTCATATTTGAAAGCCAACTGTGTGTAAAGTGCTTTTCCGGATACTTTACAGAGTTCTTACCCCCCTTACATATTACTAGGCTAATTTTGAAGTTACGGCACAAAATAAATTAAGTAATTTGCCAAAGTCTATTTAGCTTGAAAGGAGGAGAAATGGAAGGTAATCCCAAAGCCTCCTCTTCCACCATGTTCCAGGAACTAAAACATTAAAAGTAGAAATAATGCTTTTTCTGTCTGACTTACTTCACTTAGCATTATAACCTCAAGATCCATCCATGTTGTTGCAAATGTTACTATTTCATTTTTTTTCTTATGGCAGAATAGTATTCCATTGTGTATATATACCATGACTTCTTTAACGTTTTCACTAATATGTGGTATATAAAACTGAAAATAATAAAAGAACAAGACAAACAAAGGAAGAAACAAAAACTCATAGACATAGACAATAGTGTAGTGGTTACCAAAGGGTAAGGGGGGGCGATTCTAGAAGAGGGTAAATGGGGTCTAATATACGGTGATGAAAGGAGAACTGACTGGGTGATGAACACACAGTGTGAGATATAGATGATGTATTACAGAATTGTAAACCTGAAATCTATGTAACTTTACTAACAATTGTCACCCCAATAAAGTTTAATAAAAAATAGAAATAATAAACTAAACTGTAAACTAATAGTCAGAGAGGGATAATCTTTTAGTGGAATTAACTAAAAAGGCTAGGTATATGTAGATAAGCAGTCTGTTCTAAGATACACAAGATCAAATGAGTTTGAAGGGTATCGCTACCTTAATCAATAGGATCAGGATGACACATACGATCAGTAATGAAATTGACCTCGATGTCTGGTAATCTTAATAAAGGGTCTTTGAAACCTGAATTAACTGCACTTTATAAAGTAAGGTTCCCAAGAGAAATACTATTTGTGACAGCTATAATGAAAACAAGATAAACAAAGGATATAAGGACCACTGAGAATTTAGATATCATCGTCTAAAGGAAACCCAGACAGGACAATATATTATGATATTGTCCAAAATTTCAGGCAATGAAAGGGAAAGATAATGATTTAAACCAATGACAATAACCTAAGGTACAGGAGTAGCAACAGTGGTCCAGAGCAATACTTCTCAAAATGCAATGTGCATACGGACATCAAAATCCTACATTTCTAACAATTTCCATATGAAGCCAACGCTGCTGGTCTAAGAACCACACTAGGAGTGACAAAAGTCTACTTGTCAACAAAAGCATTTCAGTGTAATTATAGGACACTTAATAAATGGAAAATAAATATTTATGGCTGAAACACTCTGTTGCATTCACACAAACACACACATACACATACTCTCATACACACTTTCTCACACATCTACCTACATATATGTACTCTATCAAAATATATGATAAACATGCAGAGGATTAGAAAAATAACTAAAATACTATCACCAACCACCTAAAGAAATAAAATTGATAATTTAAAACAGAATGAGAACTGAACTATTTGGAAAATGTACAAGTTTAGTCGTTAACTTTTACTGATGGTAATCAGAATATGTTGTTATTAATTTATATTTGTATTTTTTGATTATGCATAAAAATATTCCTTTGTTTCTGGAGTTTTTTCATTTGGGAGTTGGATTTCACTATTAACAGTTTTAATAACAGAAGAACTCTCACACTTACCTGTTGTGGATTGCTGACTGAGGACTTTTATGTAATAGTTTCAGACTGGGTATGGGTTACAAGGTTGATATCTACAGAGAATTCTGCCTTTTTTACCAGTCTGTCTGGTCAGCAATTAAGACGCTGGCCAGCCTATAAGTCAGTACCCTTTAAGACAGATAGCCAGGATTAGTCAAATAAGCCAAGCCAAGGTAAGAGGCACATATACTCTACTTTCCTTAGGAAAAAATGTGGGTAGGACAGACACTCAAAGCACTCCAATGTACTTTCAAAAGGTTATCCTTAGAGATCTTCAATAATAGGACTGAAAACAAATGTCCTTGGGTAAATTCGATGGGTTCCAAAAGGAAGAAGTAGTATGTCACTATTTGAATCCCTCTCTATTTCAACTCAATGATTATGAGAATAAAGTAGAAGATCTGTGTCATAAAGGATAATGTGTTAAAAGAATCCCACTGAAAGTTGTCTTTTCAATTAAACAAAACACAAACACACGTTTACTTTTATATTATAAAGAGATGCATGCCCTGGAGGGAGTTGAATCAAGCATTTCATAGCTGAAAATAACTTCTTAAGTTATGCAGGCCAATCCATTACATTTAGACTAAGAAATCAAGTCCCAGAAAATCCATTAAATATACCCAATTATAGACAAGAATTAGTGGTACAGTTGGGTGTTTTTAATTTAGTCATTAGAAAAATGTCTTCAGAAATTACTGTACAAGAAACTATGGAAAAATACAACTTCTGTTTTCAGAGATGTTTTTGGTTTATAATCACACAAAACTATGGACTTTGTAGATATAGTGTGTCGCTTGGAATCATAGCTGTACCATTCATGAGCACAGACCTTGGGAAAGTTCCTATTTTCTCTAATTCTTGGTCTGTGCAATAAGGACAGTAGAGTACACTTTATTGCTAGTGTGAAGTTAAGTATCAATGAAAGTGCTTAGTACAAAGCCTTTGACAGAGTAGGTGTTCAGTAAATATAAATTCTCTCTAGTCTAGTTCACTGTGTATTCTCCTATACTTGCCTTCAATGTTAAAAGTTTATCTAAAAACCAAAAAATAACGAAACAGCAACTGTAATGATAATGATAACGACAATAATTTAAATATGTTGACCCATTATGTCAAAAAAAAGAAGGGGTAAGGCGATTTAATGCAGACTAATTTCTGGTTCTTTGGTGAGATTAGTGGTATACACAGTTCTCAAACTGCAGAGCTTATAAAGGAAAATATTTGAAGACACTTAAAGATTATGAGATACAGTCAAAAAGGTCTAACATGAAAAGAAGGTGCAGTGCCTTGTACAAGAAGGGAAGGGAAATTTCCTGCATGCATAAGAAACATTATGATTTGATTGTAAAGCAAAGACCAGTCCTTGAACTGACGTAGGTAGCCCAGAGCCCAGAGTGAAATCATACTTATTAGCTGATTCAATCTTGGTAAATTATGTAAGCCTCAGTTGTCATATCTGTAAAATGAGAATACTAAAAGAAAATAATTATTTTAGATTTTTGATAACTTAACAAAATATATGTAAAAATGCTTTGTATATTATCTATCTAGCACACATGAGGCATTTGACATACTCTTATGTTAATCAACTCACCCTGCCCTGCCTTAAAAGAGAGAAGACATAGGATACTAAGAATGCTCCTTTAAATTCATGATGGCTTTAGGACGCTGGTTCACATTGTTAAGAATCTGGCTATCTCTTTACATACAGACAATACTAAAAAATTCTGACTGGGCCTGATACCCCACCTTTTTAGTTGAGCTGTGTGTATTTTAAAAGGGAGGAAAGATTTAACCAGCCAGAAAAAATTTTCCCCTGATGAACAAATGAGTTGTTCGCATTGTCTGCTGGGATTCTTGACTACTTTCAGCGATAATTTTTGACTTCTTTAGAGTCAAAAAATCATCAAAAGACAAAATTAAACCTGCAGAAAGCCCAAAATGTTAAAGGAGAAAATTTGGTCAAACAGAATTGCTGCAAATGTAAAGATCAAAGAGGGCAATTATAAAGGTAAAGACTATGGGGGCAGAACACTAAAAATTCAGTGTCACCCTATCTGAGGCTTTCAGAAATGCAAAATACTGCCTTAAGTTTACCACCTAACTGAAGGGATGTTAACTAGCATATCCTACCTGAGTGGAGCTTTTTAAACTACTCTTATAAGGGAATATTTAAAAGAACTTTATCTGCATCAAAAAATAAAAATTAGATAACTATTAAGTTTCAAAGGCATCTAAGTGACTATAGGATTGCTAAGATTTTTACCTTTCGTAATTATCTTTTAAAATCACTAATTTCCTCCCAATTAATTATCAGTGAAAGCTTTGAAATTAAAAAAAAGAAAGAATAAAAGCATGTTAATGCTTATTTTAGAGACAACAAGAAAGAGGAATTAAGTGATTCATCTTGATTTCTGAGATGTTAAGATGTAGGTGAGCTTTCTCTACCACATATCAGTGAAGTCATATGGTTCTTGACTTTTTTACTGAAAGCAAGAAAGGAACAAGACAAACAAACAAAGAAGCAAAAACTCATAGATGAAAACAACAGTTTAGTGGTTACCACAGGTTAAAAGGGGAGGAGAGTAGTAGACGAGGGTACACGGGATCAATTATATGATGATGGAAGGAGAACTGACTCTGGGTGGTGAACAAACAATGCAATATATAGATGATATAGAAATGTACACTTGGAACATAATTTTACTAATAATGCCACCCCAATGAATTTAATTAAAAAAGGATGTAGGTGAAAATTATAATTGGTGAAATAAGGTGTGTAAAGACCATCAGAATTCTTGTTTAGTACATAGTGTATTCTATATTTTGTGCCTTAACTTAATTATACTTCATAGGCTATTTCTTGAAAGCAGGTTTTCAGGTGCAATTTTCAAGGAGATAAAATGGAAACAGGCTGAGTCACTAACTAGCATCAGAATCAAGTAAACTGAGACCTTGACTTTAGACTTATCTCTAAAGCTTAACTACAGATAGAATAGAGTAATATAATTTTCTAAACCTGTGCATGATTCCTTACAAACATCTATGAAGGAGAAATACAAATATTTCAGCTGCAGACTTACTACAGTTCCAAGGACCTAGTATAAAGCCCAATAAGGATTTCTTGTGTAAATGAATAAGGATCACATTCAAAGCGTTGGGCCAAGATTTGGGATGGGGGTTACTAGAGATTTTAGTAGGCTCTGTAGAGAATAAAAACAGTGAGACATTGGTCATTTGCATTGTTTTATTTTACTTAGTTTTGCTTTGATATAGTAACTAGGGATGGGACTTCCCTTGGAAAACTGAGTGGACAGAGCTCTAGATTGGATCTGTTTATTCCTTAAGACTGACTGAACTCTATACAAGAAGAGTCTTGGCGATTCATTATATGTCTTGCATAGGAATAGAAGTCCTACTAGAAGATTTGCAACCAAATACACATCAGTATTATTAATGGGAATGTTTCTATATTGCTCCTTGTGAATTTATGATGGCATTATGTAGCTGGTTGAGTGTTCAGGATTTAGACATTTCTTTATCTAGAGTCACTACTAAATCTTCTAACAGGTCCAGATGTGCATTTTTCTTATATTAGTATTAATCTTAACTGGGTTGTGTTTATGAGGAATTGTATGCTTCCTAATATATATAATTGAAGCCGCCTACATCTGAGTTGTTGAAAAATCTAGAAATATACAGCATTCCCTTATCAATGCATCCTCCATTAAGATATACTTTTATCCTTCCAGGAGCTCAATATCAATTGATAGAGAGAATACTGTCATCAGGAATTTATTGTGGAAATATAGAAAGTGTTTAATATAAAATTTAGCAAACCCAGGGGTTTCTGGAAGCATATGTTAATTGCTAATTTAAGGGGAGAAAATATTGAATTATCTGGGAAAATGTCAACTATCAAAAATTGTCTTTTATTTTAAAAATTGTCAACATTTTACAGTGGCAGGCCATATAAACCAGGTGGAAGGGAGAAAAGGGCTGATGGAAAAAGTTGTCTTTCTCTGTCCTTCATGCTGAACAGTTAGGTGGGAAGATGAATGAATGGCAGATGTCAACACACTTATACCCAGCCACTTGAGATTTAAATAATTCACCCAGTATTATTATTTTTAAGTTTTGTGGTACAATTCCTGTTGTAGGAAATCTTGGTAAAGTTGTATACTCACAAATATCTTCTCAAAGACATTTAACAGGAAAAGTTGGGTTTAACTTTCGTGTTTTTACAGAGAAGAGAAAGAAAATAACCAAGAGATGAAAGCTGCAGCAGAGTAAACAGGAGAATATAAGTTCCTTTAAATTTTGAAAATTTTTCCAAGAGACTTTACTTACTTCCAAAATTGAGATAGGCAGTTTGAGACAATTTATATAAATTAGAAAAGATGATAGTAGTAACATGTAGGTACGCAAACAATGATTTTTTGGCTCTCCTTTTACAAATAGCTGAAGATATTTTTCTTAATATCACTGTTCCTATAAAGATGTATTGGATGTTAGATACAAGGTTCTTAAATACTGATAAAGTTTTAATATAATACCAGCGTGGCTTCAATTTCCTTTTCAAATATGAAGCCTTGTTCAATTTAATTTAGAAAGAGAGGGCTGAATAATTGGCTTTTATATTCTATCAATTCTGATATAGCTAAATGAGAGAAATAGTCAATAGTGTAAATTAAATCATTCAACATGAAGTAAACAGACATATATTAAACCACCACACTATGTCAGGCCATTTACTAATTATAGATATAGAGTAGTAAAACAAACAGGACCCTAGTGAGGAAGTTTAATGAGGAAAACATAGTTAACTACCTTATTGTTGTTTATTGTAAGTAAAAAAAATACAGGGTACATTTACCATATATGATAGAGATATCTAACTTAAGATGGGGTGGTATATATTCTGGCTCAGAAATGCTGAGATATATAGATGAAATTATAGTGTGGCAGATGCCATATCGCACTGCTCGGATTCCGCTTAAAGAATGAAGAGCTTACTTTCCAAGCTGCCAGAAATGCTGTCAGAAGTCAGATCTTAAGACTCAGCCTTCTTTGGAAATTATGTCAGCTGAAGAACATTGCTTCCCTCAAGTTTACACCTCCTTCTAAGGGGAGCCCAGTGCAATGAATGATCAACTACAGAGTATAAAGACCCAGCTGGTCACACAATGTGGTGCAAATCTGAAGAGCCATTTCTGTTTCAGATAGTCCACTGGAATTGGCTGAGGTTTTCGTTGGACTGCATTTCAACTCAATTTCTCTTTCTATGCAATCCTGTTTCCTTCTCTGCCCTTCCACAGGTATTGAGCCAAAGAAATCACTAATACAGAGTCACTTTGTCTGGATAAAATGTATTGTTAGACTATAGTTGGATTTGTGAAAGTATCCCAAGCATAGTAACAAAAATGTTTTATGACTGGGAGGTAATAAGGACAGTATAATACACTAGCATGTAAGATCCTTGAGGGAAGATATTTTTGTCTGTTAGGTTTACAGACACTACCTCAATGGCTTATTAATACCTGAAGATTAAAAAACAAACAAAGCAAAAAAGAAAAAAACACAAGTGAGTAGAAGGATATCTCGCAGAACTCAAGGGCAACAATGCAAGTGATTACAGTATGGAACTGGAATCATAAAATAAAAACACTCAGGAGTGTGTCTTATTCTCTTTTTCAATTCTGTATGTAATTTTTTTGTCTCTGCTTTTCTGTTTCACATGGTTGGAATTTTCTTTTTTTTTTTTTTTTTTTACTTCAGACTGCTTAATATACAAGTAATTTTATACAAAGGGATTAACTAACTTAACTTAGCTCTGACTTTAAATTTCTAGGAAACAATCTGATTGATCTATCTCTTGCCCAGTTAGCTATAGCCATGAGGAAAAGGTCACATGACACATCATATATATATATATATATATATATATATGAAAGGGCTTGTGAGTTTCTGGAAAACATGGATAACTGTGGGCTGAGTCAGTTTAAAAAGTAGACCGTTGTTAATAGTTTTAAATTCGCAGAAAAATTGAGAAGATTCGTTAAGAGTTCATATATACCTCACACCTATTATCCTTATCATTGACATCTCACATTAGTATGGTACATTTGCTACAATATTACTTTAACAAAACATAGTTTATCTATATTTCCTTAGTTCATACCTATTGTCCTTTTCCTGTTCCAGAATCCTACATTATATCAAGTAGTCTTACGTCTTTAGACTGTTATTTATTGTGATGATTTATCGGACTTTTCTTGGTTTTGATGACTTTGAGGACTAATGGAGAGGTATTTTGCAGAATGCCCTTCCATTGGAATTTGTCTATGTTTGTCTCATGATTAAACTGGGATTATGTTTTTTGGGGGGAGAAGACCACAAGGTTACAGTGAAATTTTTAGCCTAATCTGTACATATAGTCAAACATAATTTTTCACTGTTGACGTTGACCCAATGATCTGACTTGTGAATGTGTTTGTTAGGTTTCTCCACTGTAAAGTTAATCATTCTATATTTCCTCTTCAATATTGTAGTCTTTGTAAGGAAGTAACTATATACGTCTCACACTTATGGAGAGGGTTTTCTGTACCTTCTCCTAGAGGTCAGAGTATTACTTCCATAATTCTTTTGAATTTTATGCACCGTTTTTCATTTCAACAATCTACTAATTTATTCAGTTAGTGACTGTAACAGTCTGAAAACATGGATATTTATTTTATAATTTGAGTTATAATCCAACACTAGTGACATAGTCCCATCATGTGAAATTTTTTGTTTGTTTGCTTTGAGCAATTTCTTAATTTCTGGAATGCCAGGATATTCCAGTCATATCTTGTATAGTTCCTGCCCCAGTCCTACTATCAACCATTTGTCCAAGGAAATCTGGTTCCTTTTTTTGGAGAATGATAAAACAATTAAGGTGTGGGTGCTACATGTGTCTTCTCAACTGATAGAGTGAGAAACCACACACATTTCTGTGTGTAACCATATGTATCTATATTAATCTAAACATGAGTTTAGACTGATGTCTCCAACACTAATCCATTACCACATAGAATATTCTAGCCTCTTCCCTTGTTTATCTGCAAATTTTCACTACAATTCAAAAAACATGACTGCTATATCTGCCATCTGTTTACTTATCTGTTCAGTTCTAGAATATATGTATAGCAGTATCAGAATCGTTAATCTCTATCACCAGGGGAAATAACTTTATCAACTAGAGTACAGTTCTTATGTGTAGTTCCTTTTGCCTTTAGTCTTACTTAATTCCAAAGTTACTTAGGTTGGTACATTTTCCCCCACAACATTCAGTGAGGTGGCTTCATGCATTTATAACACAATTAGATTTGTTTATAAATCTGCAATCCTTCCTCATATTTCCTGACCTCCTAAATGATTTTATTTTTAGAAAATATCCGTATGCTAAAGTTCACTATTTGTGCTGTATATTCATACGGTTTTTGAGTAATGCTTATCATCATGCAATTACCATTAAAATATACAAAATAGTATCACTGCCCTGAAATATTCACTGTTTCATCTATATTACAACCCTCACTCTCTCCTTCATGAACTCCTGGCAACTACTAATAATTTTACTGTCTCCACAGTTTTGTATTGTCTGAAATGTAATGCTTTGAAAGTGACACAAACCTAATCTTCGAGTTCTGAGGTATAGAGTTGAAGAAATACAAACAAATCTCATGTTGAGACATCAATAGGAAAAGTAGTGTCTTTGGACACGAGCCCCCCACCCATAAAGAAAAGGGGTAAAGGGCACACATTCTCAGGAAAAAAAAAAGGGCTAATAAAATTGCTACTTAGAGTAGATGGTCACAGAATCCCAGTAAAAGGTTTGAGATGGTAGAAAATTGGATCTGAATAGAAAATATTTAGAATAATATGGTGATGAGTGACTGAGTTTTTTGATAATGGAGATAATTTGGCTTCTTTAACTCAATGACTGAGTTAAAGAGGAAAATGAGAATGGCATTAGTCCAAGGAGTCTCTGGGTAGAAAGTGAGCTACAACACATTATACTATGGTTGAATAAATTTTCTTTAGTGGCATAATATACTGTGGGAGCATATATCTCAATATTGTAGGTCTTAAGAAAGCAGCTCCTAGAGTTTTGGCATCATATAAAAGCACTAACTGACATGTAGTATATCTATACATTTCCTAGTTAGCATGTTGATTACTCAAGGAAGAAGTATTGCATATGGTTTACTAGTTTAAGAAATAAACTCAGACACATCTGGTTTTTAGTAATGATTGTTGTTTTCTTCTTTCTGTTTTTGTTACCAGCTATGTAGCTTTGAGCAAGTTGCTTGAACTGTCCAAGTCTCAGTTTTCTCCTTTACAAAATGAAAATATTAACAATATATTTTTCATATGATTCTTGTGAAGATTAATAAGTTAATTTATTAAAAGCAACACTTAGCAAAGTGTCTGGCATGTTGCAAGACAACAATAATACTAGGACTATTATTATTACTGTCTCTTTAAACTCAAAAAAGTGAATTCTGAATTCTCTTACCCATTTCAACATTTGTCATTCTAGACTTTAAAAATATGTTGATTTTTTTTTTCTTCTATTAGGAAAGACTATTATGGAGAAAATAATTCTTTCCATTAGCTCCCAGGAGGCCCATACTTAATATGAGTCTTTCTGCAACAGAAAAATTATTCATTCTGAATCTATCTCATATCATCTTTCCCAGTATGCCTGACTATATTTTCCTACTACTTTAAAAACTGTCTGAAGACTTGTGGTGATTTCTTCATTATCATATGTTTTAGCTAAAAGTAAATTCAAGATAATCTCTATAACAAAAATTAGTTAAGAGTTTTAGAAATGAACATCATCCATTGGTGACTCAATTATAAATCAGATATTTAAAGAGAGAGAAATATATCTAATGAAAGCGAATGGTCTACTGTTTTAAACTGACAGGCATAAACAGTTCATCAGTTGCAAGTTTCTTTGAAAGAAATCAATGACTCCATGACAGTTTTCCATAGTTTAAATTTGCTAGTACTGCCTATGATTCATGTTATTCTCTCTAGCTTGTGATTGTCTTTATTTATTTGGATATAGAATATAATAATAAATTATACCTTTAATTATAGTTTCTTTTTTATTCTACAATTTGAATGCTATTTTGGGTTAATTGTTTACCACTGTTATTAACACCAATTAAGTTGCTTTGGTGTGTCATTTTTATTCTTAATATTCCCTATGCCCTGCATCACCCAAGTACATAAAACATTTACTGTTTTTTATATCCGTTAAAAACCTGATAACACTCCTAGCACTGTAAGTCTATTGTGTATTAATTATTGTGTACTTGCTGAATATAAAGCAATGTATTTTTTAAAAAGTATAAAGCAGTGGATTTTCTAATACCAAAATGTAACATGTATTTGAAAAAAAAAAAACAATTTAGATCCGAAGTTATTACTGAAAACACTGATGCAATTGAATTAAATGGTCTCAAGCTCTAAAAGTTCAATTTTGATTTAATTTTTCATTTCAATTTCAGATAATACTCTTTTTGCCATTCTGTTGGAGGTTGAGACTTTTGAATTCCTATTTCCTTTATACTCACAAGTATAGTGTTTTCTGTAATCTGTTTAATGAATTAATTCAGATAACTTAACAAGATAGAAGCTTGGCAGGTAAGATAGCCTAGGATAAGCATAGAATATAAGGATGAAAATACCTTCATTTTTGCTCTTTATCAGCTAGGTAATCGCGAGTAATTTACTAACTTACTTTGAGCCCACATTTTTGCCGATTTGTTTGTCTTTTTAATCTACCTGATGGGGTTATGGATCATACTTCAAAGAATTCTGTGAGAGAAAAAAAATCATATATGAGGTTCAATGGCAGGTAAGAAACAGGTCACCAATAAACTGCAGTGCCTTTCTCCTTAACTCCTTTGTCCTATAGAGTACCTATTTATTTATTTATTTTTTCTTGTGACAGATGTCAGTAAGTAGTACCAAATCACATCAATGGCATTGATCACATTTTTGAACATCTATGAGCTGCTGAAAATAATCCAATGAATTTATGTTGTCACAGTAATAGACCAGAGAAATATGTAGAATCATCTAGTCATTGAAAATCTTTAAATTTTAATTTGCCTGGACTGGCTTATGTATGGTTTGGCCAAAATTCTAGCTGTGGCTTTTGGGAAATAATTGTGTTTCTGAATGTTTTCTGAGCAATGGGTACCAAGAATCATAGTGCTTACATCTGGGTCAGAGAATAGATTTATTTTTATTCACCAGTGGTAAAGGTTCCCTCCTCTCTCTAGAGAAGATTTGTTTATATTCCAGGGTAATAAAGACATTGTCTCTCTCCAGGCAAATGTAAATCAAGTTTTCCAGCAGTCCTTTCCAAAAATCAATGTTCTTCAGCTACAAAATAGATACTCTTTGAGGGCAGCATCCATTGAGTCATCTCTATATGATACCCAATGGAATTTGGGTGGGTGGGGAGGAGGCTTTTGCTTGATATGGTGCTGTGAGTAACAAATTATCTAAATCAACTTGTATTTCTTCTACCCGTACCAACCAAAATTATGGAAGTGTGGCAAGTCAATCCAACGGCTATTCTGATGTTTAGGGATTACTTGACTGCTTGATTTGACATGGATTAGTTGATTTAGCTGCTTTTTAAATATTCTCAACTATTCACATTTCTTCTGAAGATAGGAGCTGAACACCAAATGCTGATTTTCTAATTTGTGTTCCAAACAGCCTTTGGTGTAATCTATCCAAATTATGGTTTGGAATTATGGGTAGTTTACTCGAAAAAGAAAATCCACAAAAGTATAAGGATAAATTTATAATCCAATGGGGGAAAAAAGGAAACAAACTGGATTATAGTCCCAGTTCTGAGGTATATAAATTATCTTGGGCCTTGCTTACTTTCTACAAGTTGGAGACTTATATAAGATTAGAGTTTTCAAAGTGCTTTATATAAATAAAATTCCATGGAAATAAATAGTAATTTGTTGTTGATGTTTTTATTACTATTATTATTATGTAGCTCATGAATTCTGGATGGTATTGAGACTTTAGTAAATTGAGCAAAAAGTTAAAATTGGAGATAATTGGTTTTCTAATTCAAGTATTTTTTATTAAGTCAATAATGTTATTAGCTGAAATGAAAGTAGAATTGTTTTATGCACAATAACCACAATCAAGAACTTACACTGCTTCCAAAAATATTTAGTAATTGCCTATTCTTTGTTAGATATTGGTTATCATTCTCACAGACTTTACTCTAATAGTTGAGTTTCAACTACATTAATAATTAATGTGTATTAACCACCTTTAAGCTTTTGAATTAGACTAGGTGAGGGAACCTGAGATAAGTGAATCATATTTCCTGATGGGACTTATTTTGTAGAATATAGCACCAAAAATAACACACACACAAAAAGATAAAAACGATCTAAGAAAATATACACCCTGGAACATCACTGGAGGTTTTGTAAATTTTTATTAGTGAGAATTTACTCTATATCAGATTTTGTTGGAAGTTCTTTTAACATGTCAATTCTATTTTTACATTAATAATGAAACAGAATGATTACTATTTATATTTTATAATTAAGCAAACTGAAATGAGTAAGTCACCAAGAGGCAGTCAGCGCTTTAAATCCAAATGCATCTGGTTCAGATCCACTACCTGTTTTCCTCCAATGTGGGTTAGGTTAATGAGAAATTTTGGTTCTGCATAGATGAATCATGGAGATTAGGTATGTCCGTGCAAGAAATATTAAAATAGGTGAGTATGTAGTGATATTTTAAGTATGAACCAGCCAAGAAAGCAAAAGATATATATATATATATATATATATATATGTATATATATATATGTATATATTTGTCTATGTCTATGTCGATGTCTACATCCATACCCATATCCACATCCACATGCATATCTGTACCTATACTCATACCTGTAGCTATATCTGTCTAATCTACTTCTACATCTACCGTGTTTCCCAGAAAATGAGACTTAGCCAGACCATCAGCTCTAATGTATCTTTGGGAACAAAAATTAATATAAGACTAGGTTTTATATATTATATTATATTATGATATATTATGTTATGTTATGTTATGTTATATTATATTATACTATACTATATTATACCCAATCTTATATTATATTAAAATAAGACCAGGTCTTATATTATTTTTTGCTCTCGAAGACACATTAGAGCTGATGGTCTAGCTATGTCTTATTTTCAGGGAAACATATTATGTATAATTTATGAACAATTCAATTAAAAAGGCCAACATCAGGTGATGTCAGTTTTTTCAGAAAAAATTTGGCTTTGTGTTTATTTGTTTCTTTTATTCCTTCATGTCAGATGCCCCAAACACCATACCTTTCATTTCACTCACTGTTTTTGTATACTTAAAGAATTTCAGTGATCATTTTGTAATGCTGAGATATTTACAAATGTTGAATAAAACTTATACTCTTAAAGCCAGTAATTGAGATTTATTCATATTTAAAATGAACAAAATATGCAAAGGACTAAATACTATTAAAAGTGGCATATTGATGAAAGCTATTTTACTTCTTTTAGTCAATGCATAAGTAGAACCTTTCTTATTAAAGTCAATGCATATATTTTCTTCTTTTATTTCTTGCACTGAGAGATGCTAAACAAGCCATTTAATATCTTCAATCTCCAACATGCTGATGTACAAAATGGCCTGTGCCACCTTTCCCATTCAGTAAGTATATGGGTCAGTTTGGAGAGTGGATGAACATATTTTGTAAACCATTAAACACTATAAAATTTATAGCTTCTTACTTTGCTCTTTTAAGTCCAATTTATGGTTGTAAGGCTTCACTTATAGGTATGTGTTAGATCTAGATGAAGATTATGATTTCTGAAAATCAAATATAACAGCTACAGAACAGAGTGAGATGAAAGAAAAATCAGAGGTCTTTCTTCCTAAGCACATCGTGTTTGATTTTAGATGTGAATTACAAAGTTCAAGCAATATAATTAAAGATATGTCCTAAGGCCAATTCAACAAAGGAAATATGCATACAAATCAGGAAGTAGTAATAGCAATTTCTGCTGCAGAGCACGGAAATGGTCAATGTAAGATAGACAGGAAACAGAAACATCCAGATCCGGTATAGTTTTGATAAGATATAAAATGTTATATCTTATTAAATTATTGTCAATATTTTCTTTGGAAAATATAAGCCCTGGAGACAACTTATATCTTGTAATATACGTACTTAGTGAAGTATCTGTTACATGGAAGAAAATCCAGAAATTGTGTATAATTCAATATAACTCTGCCACTTAAAATTTGGGGGCAATAGCAACAATTTACACATCAGTATTCTATTAGTTTACATACTTGAAAGTACAAATAAAGCTAACAGATTTTGAAAAAAAAAAGAAAGAAAGAAATTTCTATCCTCCTACCTTGACAAAATTTCTTCACAATGAAAAAAATTAAAAAGAAACATTTAAGTATACATGTCTTTTTTATTTGATTGAAAGTAGGTAAAATATAAATGAACAAATTGTTATTGCACATACCCCAGGATTCTGTTGATAAGCTAACAATATTTTGAATAAAAATATAAATAATAAATTATTATATATTTATTCCATAGCATTTATTTTTTAAATTTTGTTTCAGTAAAATCCTTATGTTGATATAATTAATGCTTTACGCACAATTTTTATTCTACTGATAGTAATGCAAAATTATACCACCTTTCTTGACTTTTTAAATCCTTAGTTATTTTTTTTAAATAACCTCAATATAAAGAAATTAACCAACCGGATTTTTTTAAGCAACAGATTTATAAATTAATTCTGAATTTTATTATCATGTTTAAATGTTATGGATTGCATATAATAAACTCTTTTTTGTGGAAAATATTATAAAACATTTGAAGTTATAATATATATTGCTATCACTAATATATTGAAAATTTTACCACTTCTTAAAGCATTATTTAGAGACAGTATTTTAAAAGTTGTTTGTCTCTCCACATTTTAATGCTGATATGTTACCATGAAAAATAACAACAGGAGAAAATTATTTCGTAGTTTTAAAGCTCTTTGATCAGCTCATAACATGATGTATAGTGTCATGGTGTCTATATCAATTAATTTCAGACGTTTTCTGTGAATCTTCTTCAAAGCAATGCAAATGTCTTTATTTCATTGCTCTGATTTTCTTACATTTAATTGGATTTTTTTCTTGTTGCATATTTCACATATAGATTCTTGTGATTTGGAAAATGATTTTTTTTCCTAAATATTTGTAAATTCTTTTAAAAGTGATATAGTCAAATTTATATCTATTTGGATTTTTTTATTAAACATTTGACAGCCTTTTTAATAGCCAAAAAAAAAAAAAAAGGCATTTCTGTAGATAGGAAAAGTGCAAAATTAACCCTGTATTTCCTGCTGACCATGGTTTATTCTTTGTTTGGGGAATATTTAATTGTTTTGTTGCATTCTTCTTGTGCATCTTATGTTTTCTCTAAATGTAATCTAATTTCCTTAAAGAAAACATTTAGTCAGCATTCCTATAGTATCAAATTGAAATGTGTTTCATAAACATGTCCCATTTTTAGAGAGACCCAGAAAAATCTCACACGTAACCTTTGAATTCTGCAAAAGGATGTCATCATTATTGGCACAGTTGAGGTTTTATCTCCAGTAAAAAATTCAAACTGTGTGCCATTGACAATTAAAGAGTGCTTTTTGGACTTTGGCCAAATTTCTCTTATACACCTTTTTTCTTACCAATCATTTTATCACCATTATTGTATATTTTTCCCAATAATCTTTTATATTCTTTAATGGAGACTGAAATGTTTTTATTTATTTATTTTGAAAAATGTAATTATAGAATGTTAAATATTTTATACAAAATATTGAAAAACAATATACAAAATATTTTATACAAAATATTGAAACTCTAGTGTTTAATGACCATGGAGCTACTAATGAAAAAACTGGTACCATGCTTCTTACATATTAGGTCTAGACATACATACATACATACAAGTTTAAAAGTACTATGAATTGTTTAATATTGCAAAATGTTCTTCAAACGTAAATATGGTGCTAATTCATGTGTAACTTTATAACCACAAACTACAACCCAAATAGAAACAATAGCTCAGTCATGTTGGAAAATGTTACTTCACTTGAAATAACCCATTTTATTCATTTATCTGTGCTGACAGGTTAATCAATTTGGTTTTGACCTAAAAGCTTCTTCCTTATGTTTGAAAACTTTTCTTCTGGACATGGATAGTCTGATTTGTTACACCCTCAAAAGTGCAGGGCTTTTCCTGTTCAATATCTGTTTCCTGTTCAATATATGAACCACTTTCAAAATTCTAAATGAGATGGACCAATGAAAAAGGTTGTTTGTGTGTTTGATGGGTAATCATTCCGGAGAGTGACACTGAATTACGAATCAGGCTGCGTACAACCTCATATCGCCCGCCCCCCGCCGCCCCACCCGCTTGGTTAGAACATTCCACCCAGACTAGGATTCTATCTGATTTTCAATTCCAAGTTTTTTACTACCTTGCTAAGATGATAACATTGATGTGGCTTCGATGAAATGCTACACAATTGCTCCGCTTGGTCCTCACAACAATCCTGTAAATTGGCTGCAGTACCAATTGGCAATCAACTTAAGCAGAAGGGAAAATGAGGCTTAGAAAATTAAGATTGGTCCAACGTCACAAGATTAGAAAGTGGCAAAGATGGAATTAAAATTGAAGACAATTAATATTGAGGCATAACACATACATTATATTATGTTGTATTCCTGATACAAGAGTACCTATGGCACATAGGGAAAAGTCGATATGTGTAAGGAGAAAAGGTGGGATATGATGTTTTATGAGACAGATTGAGAAAAATAAAAGCAAGTAAGTAATCTTAATGTTAAAGTAAAAATAACTGACACAACTCTCCACTAGAATACCTCATACTGCACCAGTGAAAGAAGACTAAATGGCCCCAGAAATTCCTAGTGAGCATGTAGGTTGCTGAGAAGTCCAAATTATGTAAATTAATATTTGTGTAAATTCACTAAAGTGTTCAATGAACTTCATGATTCCTTAGTATCATTTTTATAAATATGATTCTAAAAAGCCCAGTGTTTTAGATGTAGCAAGGTCAAATATACATTCTGATTGAAGATTGTGAGACCATATCCCATCATCAGGTGTATAGTTAGTGTCCACTGACAGTTTCATGGAAATATTCTGATCTGGTAAAATAGCATGAGCCTTGGTTTTAAAATCATAGTTTTTATCATTTTTACATAAAATCTTGGATAAAGGATTTAATCTCTTTAGGTCTCAGTTTCTTCTTCTGTAAAATGGGGATTAATAGGCTTACACTGCTAGGTCAGTGGTCAGGATAGAATGAGGTAAGTTTCATAGCTTGGCCTCTCCTTAACTTGTGATGTATGAGTTTTAGATGTATACTTGCTTACCTGTGGTTTGTGTTTCCATATTACATCTAGTGTCCTGTAGAATGCTGCTGAGGATGAATGAACAAAGCTCACAGTATGAATTTACAAATAGATGACACTGATGAGTTCTTTAATTTTTATTTTCAAACATCTAAAAGAAAACTATGGTATATATTTAAAATGAGGAAAAAAAAATAGTCCTGCAAAGAAGAAAGCCTGAAAATAGGTAAAATATCTGATCTTTATATTTTCTGCTAAGAAATGAGATATGGAGATCATCTTTCATAATATTTAAGTTCATCCGTGAAATAGATAATAATGGGTATAGTCATCTTGGAAACTATAAACATATGGAAAAGACTATATATATATATATATATATATATATATATATATATATACACACACACACACACACACACACATATGTATACATATGTATACATATATATATATATATATATATATATATATATATATATATATATCACATTGCTGGAGAACTACTCAAATATTTATGCACTCGATATAAAGTCTTCAAAAAATCTGACTCTCTTGTAGGCAATCTTCTGTCACTGTTTTTATTGTTTATTTCTTACTACTATGATGTCTATCTTAATATTGCAATTTTTTTAATGTTGAAAGACTATTTTTCTCCTGATAATGTGGCAAGCTAATGCATTTTGCAAGACAGGTATAAAATGTAAGCAATAGATAAATATTGACATATTCAAAGAGACTGTCTCACCAGAGTTCTGATATACATCTGTTAATATCTAATTCTAAACATAAAAGGCTGTTTCTTTTAGGAAATTAGGTTATATGTGAGTTCAGCTGACAATGTTACCTAGCATTTTATGTTGCTATGCATAGATGTCCATGTTTTCTATTACAATAGTAAAATGTGCATCTGTATTGTAAATAAGGTACATCTAGCTGCAGGCAGGGTTAATCTAACTAGAGCAATTTCTACTCATTAAAATATGAAATTCCTTTCTTCAAAGCAAACATAAATGAACTCAGTCATTCATTAGGCAGATATTGTGTGTTCGTTCTATGCCTGGCATGGCAAATTAAAGGTAAATAATCTCTGTTACTCTTTCAACTGGTTCTACCTGTTGCACGGGTATTGTTATAATATACCTCCGTGATTAATCCATGTACACGTTACATGCATTACCTACCAATTTTTAGAAATAATGAAGCACAGCCAAAATGGATATTATGTAATGGATTTTAATTTCAAAGTATGTCACCATTTTGTGAAAAGCAGAGTTAGTGGAGGAAAACACAATCCTTATTTGAACCTCTCTTTCTCAAATTCTTGAGGCTTCCTCATATTTTCAGTAGTCTGAGACTTTAGAGACAAGTTTTATCCCCTCAACTTGTTTATTTTTCCTTTTCTTTGTTCCTACTGGCAATGTAATTAAGATTCCTGGAGAAGACAGCACCTTTCTTCCCACTCTAGAACCTACAGTCCAGAGAATAGACTAAGAATTGGGATGTTTTCCTTGGACTGATTTGGGTTTAATTTGTGACCCATTGACCTCTCTTATAAAAGATTTCACTGGTTTCCTCCTCCTGTATCTTCCCTGCTTGATCTCCATCTAACTCAATGCTATTATATTTCTGTTCATCTATGGAAGATCTTTCAGCGAGAGTTAAGACTTCTATTTTGAGAGGCATGAAAAATAGCAAATATTTTATTTGTATGAGCACAAAATACTATAACATAAGGAATTATTTATTGAAGATTAAATCCATGGGGTCAGGAAAATCATCACACATACACACACACACACTCACACACAACTTTGAGCTTTCAGTCAATATGTGATTCTTAATAAAGAGCCCTTATATCTTAATAGGCATTGCTTTGAAACAGTGAGTTTTGATAGAGCTATGTAATTTCAGCACAGGTAGGCATAAAGAACTCTGAAGCTGTCTTGTAGCTAACAAGTTGCCAAGTTTCACTGATATGGTAGAAGACACTTACCTCCTAAGATAGAGGTTAATAGCAACTTATCACTCACAGAAATCTCAATAGCAGAGGATAATCATTTTCACACCATTTCCCTGAAGCCCATTTCCAACAGAATTGCATTAGAGAAAAGAACCCTGAGTTTAGGGCACCTGAATCTTTTATAACAGATAGTGAGCATGTTCTTTTTTCTAAAGAAAATACTATCTTTATTATACTGTCAGCGTGTCTGTCTTTTCTATGGTGGGAAATACTAACTTTAGTTTCTAAAGAAGTTTGCTATACATACATATTTGAAAAGATAATCTGGAACAAGGAGTATAAGTACCTCATTTGCAAGATATACAGAAATGTAAATGACCAAGCATAGTATCATTAAATACAAGAGTATTAAACTATGTTAAAAGTGTTTTAAGTATGCCTAAAAGAAGATTTCAACATGCATTATTTCTACCAGATTATCCTCGTGAACTCCTCAGGGAAAGATAACTCATTATTTCATGAGATAGGTTATTGCATTTTTGTACAGTAAATCTTCATCCAAACCCACTTAGGAAAGATTCAATCTTCTATCTATAATAATATTGAACTTTTCAAGCAGCTATACTATGAGTTTGGCTCATATTAAGCTTTGAGCCACCTATATTGTTAAATGATTTTTTTTTCCTTAACATCACCTGAAGTTAAACAACATCTTCATTCTTTCTATATGATATTTCTTTTTTGAAGCCATATACAGGCTTTGATATAAACCCCTGTATTATTTCATCTCAGAAAGTCAATTTCCTGATCACTAACTTGAGTCCTATGCAGAAAAAAATGTCTTTCCTCATGATTTCATCGAGAGAATTGCTAGTTACAGCAATGAGAAAACTTCACTAACAGTGAATAGGAAGACACATGTAGAACTTTCCATTTCAATTGATTGTCAAAGAGGATTCTTGCCTATAAAAAAATAAAATAATAGTAAGGGGTCCTTTTTTTGATATTGGATATTATCTTAATTGATTAAAATGAACACATGACTAGATAAATATCTGCTTTCTGTAGGCACATCATTGCATTTAGAATGTATTATGAATATCAGCCATGTTCCATTTCCATTCACAAGCACTTTATCCATATAGGAAAAAATATTATGTTCTTAACTGAAATGCCCATTGGACAAGGCAATCCTTGCTTAAATCAAAAAAAAAAAAGGAAATATTTGCAGCTTTCCTCCCAGATTTACAGTTGAATTATTTAATTTCACAAACTTTGGCTAGATATCTTGCAGAATATTTCACTGAAAATAGTTCCTTTTTTTTTTTAATCTGACTGATGACTTTTGAATTTTTATTTGTTATTTGGAACAATTTTTCTTCCTCTCTTTCTACTTTATTGGTCAGCAATTTGAAAGGACAGTGAAAAGAAAGATAATTATTGGCTTTAATTTTGAAAATAGCTCTAGAAATTAAACATTTTTATTTTAGTATCTACCTAGCATAGTGATTATGGTGATGATGATGATGATGGTGATGATGATGATGATGATATGCTTTGAATCCACACTTACAACATGAAATAGGATTGAATTCACACTTTCAGAAAGTCAGTGACACTAAGATATGTGTACAGAAAATATTCCTTAGAACCTGTGATAGCTAATTTTATGTGTCAACTTCACTGGACCATAGGTTGCTCAGATAGTCAGTCAGACATCGTTCTGAGTGTTGGTTTGAGGGTATATTTGCATGAGATTAACATTTGACTTGATAGCCTGAGTAAAGCAGATTGCTCTCCCTAATGTGGGTGGGCCTCATACAATCTCTTGAAGGCCTAACCAGAACAAAAACTCTGACCCTCTGGTGAGAACAGGAGGATACTTCCTGCTTCACTGCCTTCAACTGGGGCATCAGGATTGTCCTATCTTTATACTCAAAGTGAAACATCAGCTTTTTTCTGGCCCTAGAGCCTGTCAGGCTTCAGACTGAAACTATACTGTTGGCTGTCCTGGATCTCCCGCCTGCTAACTCACCCTGCAGATCTTGATTGGGCCTTGTCCTACACAGCTGTAGGAGCCAAAGCTCTGTAATAAACCTCTTCTCTGGAAAACCCTGGCATCGCCATGTTTTTTTGTGGATTCCCAGATAAAGTTTTATTGAACGTTCTCTATAAATGTATTCTAGAATTTTAATTAAGGATCGATCTAGTCTTGTTTCTTTTTCCCTTCCTATGAGTCTTTAAATTATATGTAAGTAGACTAGAATAGTGTAAATACTGATGGTGTATAATTAATATAGAATATAATAAGACATTGTAGTATCAATAGATTATAATAGGTAATTTCTATAAATTTCTAAAGCGTGTTTATCTGGTCCCCCCAAATTAGTTTTCTTTCCTTCCTGAACAAGCAAACAGATTATATTTCCTACCCTTTTGTGCAGTTACATGTAGCCATGTGATTGGGCTCTGATCAAGGAATTGTGTATGGAAATAATATGTGCTACTTTCAGGCCTAGCTCATACAAACTTTCCAAGTAAGCTCCTCATTTTTATCTTCCCTTCTAGAGGACAAACACTGAGCCTAGCACTAAGGTAAGCATGTGATGAAATGTCAGACCCTCTGTCAGACTAAGTCCCTAAATGTAAACATGTCAGACTAAGTCCCTAAAAGTAAACCATTCATACTACCTTTTATCCTCTACTCCTGCTGATCACAAATACCTAACAATTACTATTATCAGGATACTGCACTCAGGAACAAAAGAACAGCTCTTAAACTTTTCATCTGTATATTTCAAGAACATGTTGCCTATGGAACTAACTTATTATTACTGGTTTTGAACTACTGAATGAAATCCTGTAGGCAAAAATCAATAGTAAACCAGTAATAACTGCTATGGTGATTCAGAGAGAAGGGGTTACCTCCAAGTAGGCATAAAAAGTTTCAAAGAGCAGATAAGACTTAGATAAGTATGTCAGATAAATGATAGATAGATAGATAGGTAGATAGATAGATAGATAGATAGATAGATAGATAGATAGATAGATTGATAGAAGCCCACAAAATTATAGATGTATAGAGAAATACCAATTTGGATAGTAAGAGAGGAACCGAGTAAGAGTAAATGTAATAAGGCAGTGTAAACACCATCCTGATCAGACCTGTGGGTTCACTTACATGAGTCACCAGAAACAACTAAGATGAACTGATGCTTAATGCCAGTTGGATGTCAGTAAATTGCTTATGCAATTCTGAGGACTTGCTGAGGATTTTAGCATTTATTCTGTAGGCAATAAGGAAGCCATTACGATAACTCAAGTATATAAACATTTTGAGGCAATTATTCCAAAACACCTATTTTGAATTAAAAGTTTAGAGAAGTAGAATAATATTGAATGTCAACTATAATTAAATATACAGAGGTTGCCAAAAACATGTATACACATTTTAAGAAAGGGAAAAAAACGTATTAAAATTGTGATACTCAACATAGACCAATAACAAAAGATGAATACAAGTCATGTATAAACAATTTTTTGGCACTGTTGGTATCACCAGGGATGAAAACAAATGTATACACATTTTAAGAGATATTATCTACGTATTACTTTTCAAAGTTGAATTGAATTATGGTAAAAATGTGTAGTATGACGTTCGCCCAAAAGATGGCATTAATCAAATGAATGATGGCTTCACCGTGTGACAGGTAGGGCAGTCAAAGAAAATGGGGAAGCACAGTTTTCATTTGAGGAGTGCAAGACCATTTAGAAGTGGTATTTGAAATTCAAAAACGTTGTGGAAGTACAATGACAATGAAGGCGTGAGTATGCAACAGAAACTCCAAGTTGCCTAACAATTACACTCACTCGTGATAAGTTTGAGATGCATGGTACTGTGTGTGATGTGCACAAGGGAAGATTCAGGAAACCTCGTACAGCAACAAGTCCTGCTGCTTTTGCTATGGTGTTGGAACAGTTTACATGCTCTCCACAGAAGTCTACCAAACAGTGTTCGCAGTAATCAGAAGTGTCTGGACACTGATGGTAACCACTTTGAGCACCTCTTGTAATTGCAGAAGTCAAACGTGACACTTGTGTTCATCTTTTGTTATTGGTATATATTAAGTATTACAATTCTAATACAGTTTCCTGTTCTTAAAGTATGTATACATATTTTTGGTCATATATATATATATATATATATATATATATATATACACACACACACACACACACATACACATATATATGTATATATAGTCATGGAATGTAAAGTACAACATAGGGTAATACAGCATAGTCAATGGTATAGTAAGAGCTATATATGATATCTGACGGGTAGTAGACTTGGTGGGGTTACCACTTTGTGAGGGGTGTAAATGTCTAATCATTATGTTGTTTTGTATACCTGAAATTAGCATAAAAAATTAGGAAAAAAAATTAGATTTTCTTCCTTGAGTCTTCTGAATTTTCAGTGTCTATTATTATTATTATTATTATTAGTCAAATCACTATCAAAGTGTATTCCATTGACAAGCTTTGAAATTTGGTAGATAGAAATCTCAGAATCAAGTACTCAAGTGCTTCCAGGAAACAGAAGAGGGCCCTAATCATTTCCAAACTAGAGGAGCTCTCACTCTACCGACTGTTTCATTTTATGCTCTCAGAACAGTGCAAAACAATTTTACTTTACTTTACAAGAGACATTGAGTAGAGCATTACATTCCTTTTACTCTGTCAGATGTATCCTTTTGTTTAGGTGTGTGCTTCCAGACTGTCCAGCAGAAATCTGTTTACAACAGTGGGAAATTCACAAGAGCTTGGTTGTAGCTTTCCATCTTGTTACATTTGTCTTGAGTGCATTCATCCATCAGAATGTGTAATCTCCTTCAATAACTACCAGCCTCACTATGCCATAATAATTAGTACTACTACCTCTATAATAACAATGAATCATTAACAATAACAATAATGATGGCAGCTTAGTTTTTTCTAAGTATTTTCAAGCAAACAGCGTTATTCAAAAATGCATTCCAACTTGAATTCTGGGGGCAAAAAAAAACACAGCAATGCATGAAAAATAGACAGAGATACTGCTGGAATGTCAACTGAAGCCATTTTGAATATGTACAGTTGAGATCATTACTGTGGTAGAGGGTTTAAAACTCTGAAAAGAAGAGAGGAGAGAATAATGTCTAAGGTGCAAAAGGTTTATAGTGAAAAAAACTCTCTTTTCTCTTTCTCTCTCTGTCTCTCTCCTCTCCAATTCCCTCATTAAAATAATTAAAGTACTACAAAAATATTCTTACTTTCAAACTGAGTTATGTGAACAAACTCAAAACAACTTTGTAATAACATGAAGCATAAGTGAATCCTACAAGAGAAGTGTGATGTCTCAAGCACGTTTAAAAGTTCAACCTTGAGCTTACTTACAAATTTAGAAGTATTTTAAAAAACACAGTTTCTGTGGACAGGAATTTTGTGCCACTGTCAAACAAAAATAAAAATAATAATGAAAAAGTCAAACAGGCTCTGCTACAAAAAGATATATAAGGGTCTCTATTGATGTGAAACCTTGTGGTGGTTTTTCAATTGCGTTATACTTGCCATTCTTAAGAGAAAATTTGCACAACAGCCATGTAAATACAGCCCATTAAGAACAGTGTTAAGTGAAGCACTTCCTGTCAGTTAACAAAATTCTAGGCTGTTAGGCTTGTATAAGACTAGGAAGGTCAGACTGCATGCAAAGTACAAGATTCAGACAGGTTGTGGCAAGTAGTAGCAGAGATTCAATAGATGGCACTCTTCCCCTGCTTTGAGCTCATTCCTCAAGATGGCTCAGATTTCCAGATCGCCAGACGGTAAGTAAGCTGGATCTTCCCTACCTCTTCAGCTTTTATCTCCAATCACTCAACTATATTTAACTTGGTGATTCAGCCACAGAAAACTAACAACTTATGAATGCCTTAATGCGGCATTCTCTCTTAGGTCCCTACTCTTTCTAAAAATGGGTTCTCTCAGGCTGGGAAAGGCCCTCTCTCATCTGCTATTTTCTCATCACCTTGAGCAGCATCTCAACTGCTGAGCCTTCTCTACTCCCTCACATTCTCAAGAGTCCTGCCTATGCTTTTTCTTGCTGCTCCCATAATGTTATGCATATACCAGAGCTCTCACCTGTGAATATCACACCTACTATTAACTGTGTCTTTTATGGGGTGATGGGATCCATAAGGAGGGGCCATTGCATTCCTAAAGGTCTGACACATAATAAACACTTTATATATAAATATTTGCTGCATGAATGAACGTCCATAAACTTCAGTATCTTTTCCAATCTTGTTTTACATATTAATCACACCGTGCAAGAAAACAGATCTTGATGCTTTACCTACATGTCTAGTCTCCTTGTTTGTTATCTTTAAGGTCTATTCCCCCCCCCCCCTTAGTTTTGTTTTGTAGATTTTTATTTTTCACTTTCGCTTTTCTTTTATAGAGCTCTGAAATTCCTTTTTCTACTTTGTTTCACTTTATTACTTTCTTTTTTCTTAAAAAAATAAATGTGTTGGGGTGATATTGGTTAGTAAAATTATGTAGGTTTTGAGTGTACAATTCTATAATACATCCTCTTATGTAGTTCATTTGTGTGTTCACCACCCAGTCAGTTTTCCTTATATCAGCTTGTTCTTTTGCTGCCATTCTAATTCAAAATTCTTGGTGAGTCTGATTATGTATTTTGTTTGTTAGAAATTGTGTTTTTTTTATCCATTCTTTTAGATTAATTTTTACTCATAGGGTAAAAACAGAAAAAGATAATACATATTTAGACATGATATTAAATTTTACAGGCTATAAAGCTTAACTTTTAGGATTAAACATTTGAATTTGAATTCTGGCTGCATTCAGGCCCTAGTTATACCACTTGAACATGCTTTATTCAATTCAATTAAAATCAAATCAATTCAATGCAGCAAACATTTATTGAATGAATATTATGAGCAGACCTCAGCTAAGTAAGTGAGGTCAAGCTTGAATAAGACAGACTCAGGCCTTGCCCTCATAGCAATATCAATCTTATAGGACACATTCTTTAACTTTACACTTTAGGGAGTCTATTCTCTTATCTAAAAGAATGGGGACCACGCAACTTACCTTAATGGAAAAACTAACTAAGGTGATGTGTATGAAATCTCCCAGCACAGTGGTAACAAACCAAGGTGTTAAGTGAACCACAGCTTCTTTCTCTGATTTCAACTTAACATAAGGTAGCAGGATAATCTTATCCTGAGGAGTTGTGTCAAATTACTTTTGATTCTTCAGTGATGCTTTAGAGTAAATATCCATATACATAAATCATAAATAAATTTAAGTGAAAGTACTCTGGGCAAATGGTCTAGAGACTGATTTCAAAATTTAATGTTGTTATTTAATTTCTGGTAACTTCAGATAGCTTATCTTCCTCTCTATTATTCAAGTTTTTCATACTAACATTTGCCTACAACACAGATAATTGGTTACACGTGTTTAAGTGAGAGGCTTGAGAAGATTGCATGATTCTGCCATGGACTCCTGAATGACTGGTACAATACTTTCTAATCTTTGTAAAATAGGGATAAAAATACTTACCTAATTGTGCTGGAAAAGAAATATGCATAGTATATGCAGAGTATTTTTACATAGACAGTGCTCAAGAATATCATGTGCTCTTATTATTACTACTCTAATTCAGTACTGTCTTCATAGGAATAAATGTGAATTCACTTTGAAAAATCCAAAGTCAAAGAATATAAGAAGGTAACCTCCAAGCATGAGAGCACGAGGAGCTCCTAAGGCCTTCTCTTTAGCAAAAATTATATACAGGAAATGAAGAAGCATTTACTCAAGAAAATCAACTAAAATTTTATAATGACTGTGGGAGTCTGTGGAGTCTGAACCAAGACTCACACACCCTTACTTCTCCCTCTCAGCTCCATGAGCCGAAAACTCCAATCCAAACTGGTATAGCCAAGAGTAACTAACTTTGTCTCCCAGTGGAAGGACTGTCCTACAGGAGTGGGGGTGGGGTGGGGGGCACAGGACATCGACCTTTCCAATCCCACCTCTACCTATCTGGTTCTGAGGCTAATTTCCAGGCAAATGCAACCAAGAGGGAGCTGCTCTCTTCTTCTGCCCTTCCCAGTTCATGGGCTGAAGACTCTCCTTTTGGGTACAGCACAGATGAGAATACTGGGCCTCAACCACGCATGCCCTGACTCATGGGGCACAGCCTCTTTGCCAAGAAAGACAAGTCGAGGAAAGCTTGAGGTGCTGTGCTTGATTCTATACTGAGTGTTCAGTTCCTAAAGCGGGATGTCACTCAGAGAGGAGCACACCATTTTCTCTGCCCATTGCACCTTAGGTGTGACTCAGAGATTTTGTTCAGGAGAAGGTTGCAAAACAGAGAGCTTCAAATCCCTCCCCCAAGGAACTGACCTCATTTGCAACCAAATGTGGGTGAGATGAGTCTAAGATCTTTCTAAGCAAAAGTGAAAGTTGTGGTAAAAGGCAGCTGGGAGGAGACTGATAGATTCACTGGAGCTGTGTTTTAAATTATAGGCTGGCTAGTTTTCCAGACAGAAATGAGAAGAGAGACAGCTGGGAAGAACCCTCCTGGGATGAGAACAAATCTCAATGACCTTGGGTAATATCTCAAATTTAATTAGATTAGTCTGTGAAGCAATTTGTACCCCAGAGTATCGTAGAAAACAATAGAACAACAATTAGTAGACAAATGGATATGCCCAGATCCCAGGGGGAGACTGTGAGCATACAAATGGATGTGACTGCAAAGGAGCAGCATCAGAGGCTTTCACACTGTGTTGGATGAGATGGGTGGAGTATAGAATCCACTGAAATTATTTATCCAGTCACTAAACATTAAATAAACAAATACCATTAAAGAACACTTGGAGGTGTGAGGGGAACCAGGGTTGTTAAAATATATTTTCTAAATTGTCCAGATTCCAATAATCAAATGGTTCAAAGAAGAAATCAAAAGGGGATTTAGAAAATAGTTTAAAATAAATGAACTAGAAACATGACGTACTGCATATATGGGGTGCAGTTAAGGCAGGGCTTAAAGAAAAATTTACAGCTAAATGCCTATATTATTAAAGAGGAAATATATCAATCCGATCTTCTGCTTTCAGGGAAAAGATTAAACTCAAATTAAATAATCAGAAGGGACGAAATAATAAAAATTAGAGCAGAAATTAATAAACTATAAAAAATAAAGAAAATCAATGAAACCAAAAGCTGGTTCTTTGAAAAGTTCAATATAATTGAGAACACTTTAGGTGGAGCAACCAAGACAAAAGAGAGACAACTCAAATTACTGGAATCAGAAATGAAAGGAGACATACTATTAACTTTACAGAAATAAAATGGATTAAACTAATACTATGAAAAATTGTACGCCGATAAGTTAAACAACGTATATGATACAAGTTCTTAGACAGTACAAAGTACCAAAACTGATGCAAGAAGAAAGAAACAACGTGAATACACTTATAACAAGAGACGAAATTACTAATCAAAAACCAAAAGGACAAAAAGCAGAGGCCCGATAGCTTCACAGGTGAACTTTACCAAACATTTTGACAATAATTGTCAATTTTTCTCACCTAGAAGAGGGAACACAGTCCAAATCATTTTATGAGGTCAACATTACCCTGGTAAAAATCCAGATAAAAACATCACAAGAAAAGAAAACTATAGACTAATAGTTCTTACAAATATGGATATGAACATCCTAAACAAAATACTCACAAATTGAATCCAGCAATATATTAAAAATGAATTAAGTGTAAGATGTCTTATCAATAAAACACACAATTACCTCAGTAGATGCAGAAAAACAAAACACATTGAAAAAATCAACACCATTACTTCATAAAAACATTCAACACATTTGTATACAGGGAACTGCAAATTGATAAAGGGCACCTATGAATAACCGTCAGCTAACATCATACGTAATAGGAAAGACTGGATGATTTCGCTCTAAAATCAGGAAAAAGACAAGAATGTTCACTGTGGCCAATTCTATTCTTCATTCTCCTGTAGTCTTTATGTAGGGCAATTCAGCAAAAAAAAGAAATAAAAAATCCAGATTGGAAATAATGTGACTATTTTGACATAGGGCCTTGACTAAGGTGATTAAACAAAATGAGGCCTATAGAGGTGGGCCCTAATCCAATCTGCTGTCCTTAGAAGAGCAAATTTGGACATACAGACACTGGACACTCATCTAGAATTATCAGCATGACATAAACAACCAGAAATCTCCCCTACCCACCTGCTTATAAATTTAGATGGTCTTGATGAAGTCGGGGTGAGGAACAGGCATTTTTTGTAAATTAATCATTTCTTTCTCCCTCTCCTTCTCCCTCTCCCTCTCCATCTCCCTCTCTATCTCTATCTCCATCTCTATATCTATATCTCTATCTCTTTAGTTGTCTAATAAGATTGGCAAACCTGGCTTTGAATAGGGTATTGTGTAAAGTAAATTCAGCTGCTGCTCAGAATTGATTTCATCTATATCTTTCCAGTGGAGTGTAGTTCTTTTTGAAAAAGAAAAAAAAGAAGGTTGTGTTTTATTTTTCTCTCTCTTTATTATGATTGCTGTCTGACCCTGTTCTTTTTTTTATAACATTTTTTATTAGTTTCAGGTGTACAAAACAATGTAATAGTTAAAAAAATTATCATTTATATCCCTCACACAATGATAATCCCCCTCCTTTTTCTTTTTAAAGTAAGAGTATAGTTGGCCAAAGCTTTGAAGCCAAACACCCTCTTGTTTCTTCCACGGCTGTCCCCATTCTGTGTTTGCTGCAGTGGTGCTTCTTATAAAGGAAAGCAGATGCAGTGCCATCCGTCAATGGGAAGCAGATGCAGTGCCATCCGGTGCTTCCCAGGCTTACATGGCTGTTTTGTATTCCGTTGAAAACAAATGTCCCTTTGTGCATCATTTCTCAGTTGTGCAGATGAACCCTTACTTTCTGTTTTCCTAGACAGTTAATGTCTTAGTTGGACCTGAACCCTAAAAGGTGATATTTACATAGTTGAACTCATATATTTACCTCTTTGGATAACTTCAGGCAAATGTTTCTTACATAATTGGATAATCAGAAGCTCTTGAGAAAATGAACAATTTGAATAGAGGCATGATGTAATAAATGCTGCACTAACCTCAAATAACAAAAATATCTCCTATGAATTCAGTAATACATTTCAATGATTTTATATTGCATTCATTACATTTATATACAAATTAAACATATATATATATATATATATATATATATATATATAGAGAGAGAGAGAGAGAGAGAGAGAGAGAGCATATATGTAACATGTCATCTCTAGCCTATTTACAGATGTATTTAGTGCTCACATGAATTTCCAGTGTTCTCAAAACAGTTCTGTTCCTCTTACTGCTTGGGAACCATTGCTCTGGACCATTTGACAAGGGGGCACAGCTAAGATGAATTCACTATTAGCTAATGGATATATTCTCTTGTCTTTATTGGGTTTACAAATCTACATAGTCTGTGCTATGCTGAGTGTCTGTTTGCTTGGGGTACAAAAAGTCTATGAAATATGCACTAACTCATTCTACTTATCCTGTGGGCCATGCAGTTATAGTGTGTGCGGGGCACAGAAGAAGAATATGTTTCTTGAGGTCAAATGAAGGTTGAGATTCATATTTGTTAGTGTTGGTTCCCCATGATGCCAAGTTCCACAGGATTAGCGTTGTCAGATTTAGCTAATAGAAAGAGAACGCCAGGTTAAGTTTGAATTTCATGATCAATAACAAATGATTTTTCCCGTATAGCCCTGTGTCCTGCGATATTTGGGATACACTTATCTCTGGCTTGATATTCCTTCTTAGAATTGGCATCAGGGTTGCTGAGAACTTGGGGGCATACGTTATAGTCTGTGGAAAAGAGGGCAATTATAATACCAAATAGATCAGTTTCCAAAGCACCATGTTCAAAGGCAAGAACAGGTTAAATGTCCAGATGTAGACGAGGATGACAGCAGGAGGAGAATAAGTGTACGGGGTTACTAGGGATACTTATTTTTACTTTTATTTATTAGTTTTTTGATGTAATAATGTTCGTTTGGGTGAATCAAGCTGCTTAAGTGGCCAGATGTAGGTTGACTATTAGGGTGGTGTGTTGTATTATTATAACTTTTGTACAAAACCAGATGTTTCTCATTTTCTGACTAAGTACAAGCAGAATTGGAATGATCGTGAAAATTCTTAACCAAACAATGTTTCATTTTTTGAATAAGCATCCTCATTAGGTTAATATATTAATCTACAGTTTCTAGGTGTTGCAACTGATGTCAGAAAAAAAAGTGAAGTACGTTTTAAAGGGATACTCTGAGAGACAATATGGAAGCATGGACAAAGGTAGAGAAATTCTTCCATCTGTTTAGTTCTCCAACTACTGCTATGGCGGATATCACATAGAAAACATCTTAAAGGGAAACTTGAGGTGACGTAAAACAGAGGAGAAATGCAAGTTTCAGCTTTAAGCTCATATGTTCAAGGGGTTTCTTAGAACTGCCACATAGTTTTCAAGATTAAAATACATGGAAGGTCAGTTTAAAACATTTAGCAAGGGGCAGCATCAAAGGCAAATTGCTGTAAAAAAACAATGACGAAGAGACATATTAGTGTTATTAGACCTTCAATGGTGTTAGTAGACCGATGGAAATGACTTTTTATGAAATTTATTATGTGTTGATTCTCAGTGTTAAGGAGATGGCTTAAATTGCATAAAACAAATTCAGAAAACCTAAAAAGCAGGGGTGGGCTGTACATAGATTAGAACTGGAATTTGGAAGCCCTGATTTTGGAGAAAGCTCAACAAGCTGACTTCTTATGGGCTAGGTCCTTGTTCATCAAAATTTGGTCCTTGGATTAGCAACACTGACATCATTTAGAAACTTCTTATAAATACAGAATTTCAGACCTGACCCTGAGCTTACTAAATCTAAACCTTCATTTTAAAAGATTCCTACGGTGATAGGTATGCCATTAATGTTAAGGAAAACTTAGATTAGATGCCCTCTGTCATGACATCTCAGTTTTTATTTTTCTCTTACTCTACTATCTTAATAGTATCTCTTTACTATTCCATCATGACCCTAGTATTCAGTTCAGATTCCAAACAAATACAATTAGTTCATCTAGTTATTATAATTTTATAGTGGAAAGCCTTCTGTATTAGGCCTTTCCAGGAGTCATTTTTAGGTTTGTAGGAGCAACCCTGTGTCAGGAGTGCATTAGTGCTCCAAGGAGTGACCATCATCTAAAACAATAAAATAAATGAAGGGTCGTGTGGTTGCCATAATAGACAACTGTTTGGGGGATGTCAGCTGCACATGAATTTGAGCACAGCTGGTGCTATAATTACTTATCTAATATAGTATTACAGGGGACATATATTGATTTATTTTTCTTCCTAGAAAACTCTCCCAACTTTCTGGAGTACTTTCTTGAACAACAATAGTAGATCATTATGTCCCAACTTGGTCAAATCTGAGTAATCCTTCAAAGTTCTATAATTGATTATGGGAGAGAGATGTGTCTCTCAAGTCACAGAATTGAACGTGAATCTAACATACATTTGCTATAGATGAAACTAACGCTAATAACATATAAAGACACAATGATACTTAAAGGGTAGAGAGAAAGAGAAAGTATACTGATAGAAATTCAAATTTCAGTTCCATCTGCTGAAGTCTGAAAAACTGTTAGGGCATCTCTCTTCCTTCTTTTCCTTGAGAAAATCAAGTAGTTTTCCAACATATACAGTCCATATAGTTTATGGCTATTATATTTTTATTAAGAAGAAAATATATAAAGTGTCAAACAGAAAGATCCTACCTTTCAAATTTGGTGAAGTTTGACAAATGTACTTAAAATTTCATTAATTCATCACCCCCCAAAATGTCCTGGTGCTTCTTCCCATCATTCCCAGCCCGTAGTCTCTGCTTTCTATCACCATAGATTAATTTTACCTCTTCTTTAATTTCATGTAAATGGAATCTTACATTAATGTACACATAGTGTACTTTTATGTATATTTTTTACTCAAGAACATATATATACATATATATGTATTTTTTAAAAATTTGGACTTACTGAATTGTACAGATCTTAAACGTATAATTCACATTTTTGATAAACTAATTCCCATGTCACCACTAACCCAACCAAGTTATTCAATACTTTTATTACATATAGAAAGCTGCTTTGTGGCCACTCTTAGTTAAATCCTGCCCAATCATAGGCAACCACTCTTTAGCTATTGCCATAGATTAGTTTGCCTGTTCTTGAACGTCAGGTGATTTAAATAATATAGTGTAAACTCTGTTGTGTTTTACTTCTTTTGCTTAATGTAGATTTTTAATAAATCAGTCATTTTATGTATCTATAATTAATGATTTTTACAGATAAGTTGCACTGTGATTATAAATACCACAAATTATTTATACATTCTCCTTTTAATGGGAATTTGTTTTTTTCATTTTTGTTGCTCCCCCACCATCTTTCAGCTTGTATGAATTAAGCTACTGTCCATTATGAACACTTTTAAACAAGTATTTTTGTTTCTATTTATGTGTTGTGTGTGTGCGTGTGTGTGTGTGTGTGTGTGTGTGTGTGTGTGTGTGTGTGAGAGAGAGAGAGAGAGAGAGAGAGAGAGAGAGAGAGAGAGAGAGAGAGAGAGAATGAATATATTTATTTTTTGGGGGTAAACACCTAGGAGAAACATTACTAGGTCTTTGGTTGAATGAGTGCTTGTTTAACTTTATAAGTTAATTAGTTATCTATTACCAAATAATTTAGTGGTTTAAAACAATAAAAATTTATTCTCTCATAATTTATGTGGGAAAGGATCCTAGTCATGACTTAGCTTGGTCCCTTGACCTAGAATGTCTAACAAGGTTGAAATCAAGGGGTGAGCTGGGACTTCACTCATCTCAAAACTGGAGCTGGAAAAGATTCCATACAAGCTCACTCATATGGCTGATGTTAATTCTTTGTCTTTTCTGGTTGTAGGTTTTAAACATCAGTTGCTTGACACAAGTATCTCTCCATAGCTTGCTCCCTCAGAGTAAGGACTCTAAGAGAAAGAAAGGTAGAGATGGTGAGCAGAAAGAATTCAATCTTTTTGTAACCTAAGTTTGTAAGTGGCATCTCTATCACTTTTGCTGTATTGTATTTAGAAGCAAGTCACTAGGTTCAGTCCACCTGCAAAGTGAAGGATTACACAAGGCTGTGAATTCAAGGAGATGGAGATCATTGGGAATTATTTTATAGGCTGCCAACACCATAAGGCACTGCTCAATAGCTTTCCAAATTATTTGAATTATTTTACACTCTTACCGACAATGTATGAGGATTCTGGTTGCTTCACACATTTGCCAGTATATATCTTTGCTAATATTTGGTATCTTCTTTTTTAATTTTAAACATTCAGTAGTTGTGAAATGTCATCTTATTATGGTTTTAATTTTCATTTTTCTAATTGACAAGTGATTTTTAATGTGTGGTTTCTTTTCTGTGCTTAATAACAACTTATATTTCTTGCTTTGGGAAGTATTTTGTTTTTCCCACTTTTAAAAAAATAGGTTATTCATTTTTTTATATTAATTTCTAAGAGTATTAGAGTATTCACATACTCATATTCTAGATACAAATCCTTTGTCAGAAATATTTATCATAATTAATTTCTCCCAGACTGTCTTGCCTTTTCATGTTCCTAATGGTTACCTTGGATGAACAAAAGTTTTATTTTGATGAAACTTATTTTTTAATATTTTTCTTTTATTATCAGTTTAGTGATTTTTTGTATCTTAAGAATTATTTTCCTAACCCAAGTTTTCAAGTTCCTCTTCATTTTATTCTAGAAGCTTTGTAGTTTTAGTTTTTATGTGCACATCTCATCAGCCTAAAATATTTTCTTTTTTGTGTATGATATAAATAGAGGGTCAAAATTTATTTTATGAATAAATGTAGCCAATTGATTCAGTATCCCCTGTTGAAAAAACCTTTCTTTTTCCTTTGTACCTTTGTAAAAAATTATTTGTCTTTATATGTATGGTTTTATTTCTGGACTTTCTATTCTGTTACACATATCTATATGTCTATACTCATGACAGTATTATACTGTCTTAATTATTGAAACTTGATATCAAGTAGGTAGCATAAATCCTCAACTTGATGAGTCTTCTCTTTAAAAATCACTTTGACTAGGTCCTTTTATTTTGTAATACAAATTTTAGAATCAATTTGATAATTTCTATCATGAGAAACTTTGAGATATTGATTAATATTGCATTTATTCTGTTCATCAATTTGGTAATGATTAATGTCTGGATATTGAATTTTTCAATCCATAAGCATGGTATATTTCTCCATTTACTTAGGGTTCCTTTAATTCCTATCAGCAGTGTTTTGTAGTTTCTAGTGGGCAGGTCTCGCACAATTTTTTGTTAAAATTATTTCTAAGATTTTATAAGATTTGATAATATTTTACATGTCATTTTTAGAAATTTTATTTTATAATAGTTCATTGATAGCATATAAGTACACAAAAAATCTTTGTATATCAAACGTGTTCTGATATGTTTTTTCTTTATTGGTTCTAATAATTTTTTGGTTATTATTTTTATTATTATTATTATTATTTTACCTATAAGATTATGTTAACTGAAAATAAGACAATTTTATTTTTTCTTTCCAAACTTTATATAGTTATTCCTTGCCTTATTGAATTGGCTAGGACATACTGTATACTGTTAAATGGAAGTGATCAGAACTGATGTGCTTGCTTTGCTCCAAATCTTAACAGGTAATGGTTTAATATTTCACCAAGTATAGTGCTAACTGTAGATTTTTTTTTGTAGATACCCTTTATGAAATTGAGGATATTCCTTTTTATTTTTAGTTTGTCAATACTTTTTATAATTAGTATTAAATTCTATCAAATGCTTTTTCTGTATCTATTGACATGATTATATAGATTGTTTTATTGTGTTAATGTGGTTCATTTCATAGGTTGGTTTTCAGATTAAACAAACTGAATTTTTGAGATAAACCCTGCTTGTTAACTATGTATTATTACTTATTATTATATTTTTACATATTAGAGGACTTAACTTGTTAATATTTTATTATGAATTTTTCTGTTTTTGTTCCTAGAAAATATTGGTTTATATTATTGCCTTGTAAGATATGCTTTTAAAATTTCATTATCGGAGTTATTCTGTCCTAATAAAATGAATTTGGAAGGTTTCCCTCTTTTTTATTTTCTGAAAAATTTGTCTAAGACAGGTATTATGTATTTCATAGGTGTGTGAAAGAATTCACTAATAAAATCATGTGGGGCTTTAATTTTCTGTATGGGAGTGTTTTAAATTATAAATCCAATCTGTTCAACAGAATCAGGATACTTGTTAGCTTTTCTATGTTTTCTTGTTTAATATTTAGTAAATTTTGTTTTCAATAAATTTGCCAATTTTATATAACTTAAATTTATTGGTATGAATATTTTATTGGCATGGATTATTATCTTTGTAATGCCTGTAGAATTTCTAGGAATATACTCTTTATTATCATTTTTAATTACAGTTCACATTCAATATTATTTTATATTATTTTCAGGTGAACAGCATAGTAGTTAAACATTTATATGATTTATATATAATGGGGGGATTTATCCCCCCATTTAGTCTAGTACCCACCTGACACTATACATAGTTATCACAATATCGTTGACTATATTTCCCGTGCTCTACTTTGCATCACATGACTATTTTGTAATAACCAATTTTTATTTCTGAACCCCTTCACCATTTTCACCCAGTCACCCTATTGTCATTACTTTAGGCACAGTTATTATTCTAATAAATTTAACCTAAGTTCAAACACTGTCTTTATTGGCTGCTAACTGAATGCTTTAAATATAAGTGTCCTTTTGTGTTAGATGAGATAATAATACCTAAATATCAGGGTAATTGATATTATTAAATAGGGTGTATATGAAAGTATATTACAATGGCCTATTTAACTTTATAAATCTCTATTGGATTTTATACTCAGTGGTGGAGAGATTCTAAATTGGCCTTCAAATTTTTTGTGCCTTCTAGTATTTTCACTATACATAATCCTTTCCCTTTGAATGTGGTCAGATTTGTGACTTGCTTCTATCCAATAGAATATGGCAAAGGTGATAGGTGTCCCTTCTGTGATTAGACTATATTAAATAATGACTTTGTCCTTGCCAGCAGTATCTTCTCTCACTGGATTTGATTAAATAAACTGCTATATTTTGAGTTTCTCTATGGAGGGACCTATGTGGCAATGAACTCTGGGTGGCCATTACCAGTAGCCAACAAGAAACAAAAGCCTTTAGTCTTACAGCCTGTGAGGGAATGAATTCTGTCAATAGCCATGCCATCTTGGAATGCGTCCTTTGCCACTTAAACTTTGAGGAGAGATTGTAACCACACCATGACATCAGTTTTCAGATAAGACCCTGAAGCAGAGCCCCAAACAAAGCCATGTCAAGACTCCTTATACACACCAACAGAGATAATAAATGTGTGTTGTTTTAAGGAGCTAAGTTTGTAGAACTATTGTGATATAAAAATAAATAATACACAGTTTAAGAAACTAGAGATCTTGATATATCGCTCATTGCTATATCTGTTACATACAGCCTAGTTTCTGGATAAATGCTGATTCTCAGGATTTATTGAATAAATAAAACAAACAGGTACACATTTTCTTTCTTTCTTCTTTTCTTATCCGTGTCAAAAACATTTGCAAATCATGTGAAGAGATGCCTATATAAAGGAAACAAACTTAAAACAGGACCATGTTTTTCAACTTCCTGAATAAGCAGATTTATTCATTACTCCAAATGAGCAACTTCAAATGTCAAGTTCATGGGTCAAGTGATATGTCAAAGGGTATGTCAGGATTTTGTTCTTCTATTTAAAATAAAAAAATTTAGTAAGTGAATAGCAGTGGCATGAAGGAGAGAATTCCGTGTTGTCACTGGGAGCTGGCATTTTATGATAATCAGAACAAAATCTTCTGGAAGCTTTTACTCCAAATGCTTTGCATAGCCAATGTATATTAGTTTCAGAGAAGCTGAAAATGGCATCAGGGAATTATGATGGTGAGTGGAGGTCAGAAATGTGTCACTTCTTACATCTTGAGCAGCAGAGAGAGAAATTTAAATCTCAAAATTAGACTTGTTATAGGCATGCGGGTAATTAGTGCTCAGCTAGTGGCAAGTAAAGAGAGAAAAAGTGACAATTAAAATGAGCCCTATGGTAACTTCTTAATAGGTTCTCTATGGCAAGAGATTTAAAAGGTTATTCTTTGACTTCCAATGACAATATTATCTATACCAATAACTGCCATTCATTGAGTGTTAACCTGTGCCAGCTCTTTACACATCTCACTAATTCTCACAAGTATTTGAGGTAGGTATTACATCCCTATTTTTTAATGAAGAAACTAAGACTCAAAGAAGTTTAACGATTTGCTAAAAATTATAGAGTGCCTACATGGAACAGCTGGATTTGAACCATTCACTTCAAGTATACTCACCCTGTCTCTTTATTTGGTGCCCTTCAGAAACTAACAATTTATTAAACTTCAGATTACACAGAATATCAGTGGAAACCATCCTGTTCATTTTGGTTGTATTTGTCTTTAGAAACACTTATCAAAACCATATTAGAGTTCAGTCTGCTAATGCTATTCTACCATGACAACTATTGTTCCATATCTTTCTGTGTAGACCTATTGTGGCAAAGCAAACCATTTCCACATCATAGTTCTGGTCCATTCCTGACACACTGGATAGTTCCAAGACTAATTATTTTAAAAATTAAGAGGAATTTATCACTGAGTCACAATCGGGAATGTTAAATTATGACTTTATTAAATTATTAAATTATTCATGTATCAAAGAATAGGTTTATTATATGTTTCCTATTTTATGCAGGGGTCTGCTAACATTTTGAAATGTGTAAGTGCTGATGCACTTGTTCAAAATAGCTTAAAATATTATAATTCTATTCAAAGTAATTAATTTATTCTGATTTCTTTACTTCATCTTCATGCATGCAATTTTAGATTTTAATGGTTAAAAACAAATCATCTAGAAGATTTCTGGTTTTCTATTTTACATTAAGTCTATGATACATTTTGAATTAAATTTGTATTAGGTGTGAATGTTAGGTCAAGGCTTATTTATTTTTGTCAATGGATGTACAATTGCTGTAGTACCATTTATTGAAAAAGTTCTCTTGTCCAATGAGATGCTTGTGCCTCTTTGTCAAAACTTAATTGGGCATATTTGTATAGATCTATTTCCAGGTTTTCTATTCTGTTTTTTTGATCTATGTGTCTATCCAGCCACCAGTACCACACTATCTTGATTACTATAGCTAGCTATATAGTGAATTTTAACATTAGGAAGAATGATTCCTACCACTTGGCTCTTCTTTTTCAAAGTTGTTTTGGCTATTCTTGAATCCTTCACTTTCCATATAAATTTTAGAATAAGATTTCCTTAAGTTTTTCTATGTAGACAATCATATTATCCTCAAATAGAGGCAATTTTGTTTATTCCTTTTTAATTTATATTCGCTTCTTTTCTTTTTCCTGATTCAGTGCAGTGGCTAGAACTTCCAGTATTATGTTAAATAAGAGTTGCGTGAATCCTTGCCTTTTTCTTTATCTTAGAGGGAAAACATTTAGTCTTTCACCATTAGGTAAGATGTCAGCTGTAGGTATCCCATGAACACTCTTTATGAGTTTGAGGAACATAGGAGAAAATCTCCAGATTTTCTTGGAGCTTGGTAAAGTGTTCTTCAGCTTGACACTATGATATAATCTGTAAAAGTAAAAATTTATAAATCTGACTTCATCAATAATAAAAAAAAAACTTTTCATGTGTGAAACACCTGAGGTTAAATGGGTGCAAAGACATACTATAGACTTGGAGAAATATATTGGAAAGCACATATTCAACAAAGGTCTTGTATTTAAAATAAATAAAGAACTCTGAAAACTCACCAGTAAAAAGAACAACAATCCAATTATAACACGGGCAAAAAACATGCACAGACATTTCATCAAACAGGATACACAGATGGGAAATAAACCAAGAAAAAATATCTAACATCATTATTCATTAGGGAAATGCAAATTAACTACAATTAGATACTACTATAAACATGAGAATGTATAAAATTAAAAATCATGATAACACCAAATGCTGGCAAGCATGTGGAAATATTGGCTCACTCATACATTGCTCACTCATACATGAGAATGTAAAATTGTACAACTCCTTGAGAAAATAGTTTGGAACTTAATTGTAAAACTGAAAATAATCTTACAATAAGACACAGAAATCGCTCTTATTTATTCTGCATTTATTCCAGAGAAACTAAGACATATTCATGCAAGAACTTACACATGAATATATACAACAATTTATTCATCATAGCCCCAAATTGGAAACAGGTGAATGGGTAAACAAAACCTTGATACTTCCATGCTGTGAACTACTACTCAGCAATATTAAGCATGAAATTATTGATACACCCAACAACTAATCCTATGGAAATTACGCTGAGTGAAAAAAAAAAAAAAGCCTGTTTCAAAAATCACACATACTGCATGATTTTATTTGTATAAAACTCATTTAGAAGGTATTCATTGCTAGAAGTTAGGGATAAGGGCTGGGGATGGGTCTGAGTAAAAGAAGTAACAAGAGGGAATTATGTAGTGATTGTACAGTTGAATATTTTAATTGTGGTGGTTGTTATACAAGATTACTGACATGTTAAAGTTTTATACAGCTATACAAACATATAAAAAAAAAGAAAATGAGTGTGTGTATCATTGAGGGATCTTGATGAACTCTGGATTTTACCATTGTCAATTTTATTGCTTTTGATACTGTATGTGGTTGTATAAATCGCTAATATTTGCGGGCGGCTGCATAGGGATAAGGGTGCATAGGACTTCACTGTATATTTCTTGGTAACCTCCTATGAATCTATAATTATTTTTAAATAAAAAGGTTAAAAATATTATCTTTTTCTCTTTCACAAACCATAAGATTTTCTTTTAAAACCATTTTAAAACCATATGTTTCAGATTGTATTAGTATTTTCAAGGAAATATTAATTTCAAGTGTAAATTAATGGATAACTTGTCTCTGCTTCTTAGAGTATCTGCTCTCCTAACCAGTGCAGGCTGAATTGTAACCTTCAGTCCCCTGACCAGACGGGTAAGCATGGAAGTAAAATTTTGCCTTAAATCACATCAATTTACTACTCTTGGAAATTAGAAATTGTGTCACAAAAATTCTAGTTGGCCCCTGTCGGCAAATCTGTGATAATGGAGCATTGGGCTATGGATGGTCATATCATAGCACACTCAAGTAGGAACAGCCTATGGTAACACTCCAACAGTTATCAATGGCCATTAATTTGTTGTCACACTTTTGCTCCGGGATTTGTATATGCCTCCTATATGGGGGCGAACATAACATGTTTTTGTTTTCTACTACTTGCCATAAAAAGTTGTTAAAGCACTTTTGTGTGTGTGTGTGTGTGTGCAGTGTTAATTATATAAATATTTTCCTAAACCTCATAAAGTTTTTCTTACAGTTACAGATTTTAAGAATTTTAATATAACATACATTTTACTAGTACCTAATATACTCTCAAGAGGAAATAAACTCAATACTCATGTGTATCCCAGTGGGATTGTTGGTCATATCAATATTAGAATAGAGTAAATGTTTTAAAAGTGCACGTGCTTTTTAATTCACTTTTACTTGGAAGTAAAAGTGGAAAAATTGGAAAAATTGTATCTTACAGAATTTGCTAAGGAAATGCAAGAAAAAATTTAGTTTGAATATATATTTTGTAGCACTGTTTCAAAAAAGCAAGGAAACTAAATATCAGACATTAGGCTATTGGCTCACTATATAAACATATTTCTAAGGAGTGGAATAAACTCAGCAAAGGATATTTATGTGATATTTAAAAAAATATACATATATATACAGTTTATCTGTCTACATGAAAGCCTAGAGTATAGCTGTTAAGAACAGCTTTGATATCAGTCAGAACTGGAGTCAATAATTGATTCTGTTTGTTACTCATATTAAGCTAATTAATTATACTTACCTTTTTCTGTATTCTTTTTACACTGTTAGTATGCTGTATACCATAGACTTAGTGACTTAAAACGAAACACATTTATTATCTTAAAGTTTCTGTACGTCAGGAGTCCATGCTGAGTCTTTTGGGAAGTATCTCAAAAGGTGCTGATCTCATCTGAGGCTTCAGGTCCTCTTTCAAGCTCATTGGTAGTTGGCGGAATTCAGTTCCTCATGGTTGTAGGACTGAGGCACTCTGCAGCTAGAGGCGGCCCATGATTCCCTGTCATGTGACCCTCTCCACAACAGGCATTTTGTTTCTCCAAGACCAACAAGGGAGTGGCTGAGCTATATAGATTAGGCCCACCCAGAAAAATCTGCCTTTGATTAACCCCAAATCATCTGATTTGGAATAATGGTTGTATTGGCAAAATGCTTCCACCTTTGCCATATAAAGCTAATCACAGGAGTGAAATCCCATTATATCTGCATCCACACTCACAGGGAAGGTGTTATAAAATGTGTGTAAGCCGTCGGGAATCATCTTCAAATTCGGTCTACAAAACACACTGATGCTCAATGTGTTTATCTATAATACTGAGAAAATACTTTACCAACTTAAGTGGAATTATGTAACAATGAAAGAAGATCGAGAATTTGAACCTCAATCACGGTATCAAAAATATGATGCTTGTGTTATGGTTATTATAATTAATAGTATTAGTGATATCAGTATTCAAAAAAAGGACTTACCAAAAGCATGTAAGGTAGCAAGATATGGAAAAGACAAGGTGGCAACATTTACAGTGGCTCTCTCTGGTTGGAATGGGATCATGCATAATTTGTATATTCTCCTTATCTATCTCCATTATTGTATTAATATTATTAGAGTCTTTTGTTTTTTGTGCAATAATTACCGACACTTGCAAAGCATTTAATATAAACTAGGGCACTGTTATAAATTTTCATAAATTAACTCATTTAGTTCATGAGCTCCTATGAGTTAGGTACTATTAATATCCTTAGTTTACGCTGAAGAAACAGGCTAAGAGAGGTTAAATGATAGCTCAAGGTCACCTAGATACTAAGTGTCACAATCAAAATAGTCATTTAGGCAGACTGGCTTTTGGTACTACTCTATTTTGCCTTTCTATGAACATTCATTGTTTTAGTAACAATACAATAAAAGGACAATTTACAGTATTTAAATATAGAAAAGCCATAGCAAAACCAAAGCTTAACATGTTAAATACGCACAGAAAGGGATGAGAGTAAATGATGCCTCATTGCAGGAGTCCTAATATGGTTTCACTGTAGGGCAACTAAAGTTTATTAACAACCAGAGAGAGAAACTGAGCTTAGAGGTCACTGAATCTTCCTCCATCTCCATTTTTTTTTAAAATATAATCTTTTATAGTAGAGCTTCAAATATTGTGTGAGTCCCTGCAGTGGACTAGGAACCTGCTGGAGACTGACCACATCGCAGATGGAGAAAGAGGCTGACTATTCCTGGGAAAAAATCTGCACCTTCCCAACAGCTCTGTGCTTGAAAGGGCTTCCACTTTTTTCGGAGTTGGTTTGCTTCTTCTCCAACGGCTGACCTTTTCTGTATTTTTCATTTCCTCCTTTGCAATATCATTTTGCACAAACTCCCACATCTATGAGTTTCAGCTAAAAAACCTGTTCCCGTAGCAAATGGCTCCCACCCAGTCAGACACAGGGATCTTCCAACTTGATTGACTTCCTGCCGCATGTCCTTGGTGGTTTTTGGAGTATGTCTGACTCAGGCAGCACCTGCTGGCACATATCAGGACTCCTGCAACGAGACATAATTTCCTCTCATGCCTTTCTGTGCACTTTTAATGTGTTCAGCAACAAAACAGTTTTGGTCCTCTCCTCCAAATTGTGGTTCAAATGGATCCCCTTGACAACAGCTGCTCAGCATTTGTTCATCTTTAGTCACTACTGTCAGAGAGAATCCTGCTTTCCCCTACAATTACTATTTTTTCAGCTGCTTCCTCCATTGTTTGCTTTCCGACCTTTCTTTTGTCCTTTGCGAGTATTAAAATAAAAATACCAAGGCCAAATGCCTCATTCTTGTTCCCTCACAGCATGCTCTGATTTAGGAAATTTTTGGATTGGGCTTGAAATCTGTGTGGGTGTTGGAGTGGGTGGAAGCAGAGAAAGAGATGAGTGGGCAGGAAAGGAACAGAGATCGTTTGCTCCTTTTTCAAACTTCCTATCTTTCTTCTTCTTATTTGTGCCATGGCATATTCACAAAAGCAGTGTGGACAATTTATTACTTTGTTCATTTGTTCATTCATTCACCAGATATTTACTGTGCTAGGCAGTGGAGCTAAAACAATGTATAAATGATGGGAGAAAAAAAAACAAACAAAAAAAAACCACCAGTGTTAGAATCCCAAGACCTTGGTTCTCCCTAGCATTTAAACTTAGTATTGTAAAACTGGCAAGTTGTTGAACATTCATCAAATATTTAGTAATGATCTCCTACCTGCCAGGCCCTATGTCAACTGCTGGGGACATATTCATGAACAATACAGGCGTGATCTCAATCTTCATGGAGATTTTTGGTCCAGGGATCTATTTCATCTCTTTGATTCTTACTTAGATCAGTACACTTTGACCTTATACCTTGTTTTCTTCCTAATCCTTTCTGTGGGTCTTCCTACTTATTGGGCTCTATTCAAGTACAGACCTGCTCACCCCAGCCCTTCCCCTGCCAATAGCTCCATCCACTGATACCCTTACTTCTCCTAATTACCTGGTGTTAGCTTATGACATCAAATCCACAGAGCAAGTATGGTTTAGAATAATCCGATCCGATGCCCATTAAACTGTAGCATATACAACCCCTAACTATTCCTACACTAACTTTATTTTCAATCAAGAGCAGAGCAAATCTCAAATTGTTAGAATTTGATGCACTGTTAAAATTTAAGTATGGAATGTATAAGCAGTCAGAGGGAAAGTGCTTGAGGGTAGGCTACTAAAATATACATCATTTATATCTGCTTTGGGTCAAAACATGTTTAATTTGTGAGGAAAAAATAGAAATCATTTGTTTCCACCTCTCATTCAATGTGTAAACTGAAGCACTACGGTTAACTAATGGAAGAGACTGAACTTACGATAATGAGAACAAAAATGGCTGAAATTTATTGAGCACTTACTATATGGATATATTAAAATGTTCTGTGCAGAATTACATCATTGAATGGTCATGTAATTATATGAGGTGAGTAATGATGTAATCTGCACTTTACAGATGACAAAATTGAAAATCGGAATGGTTATTTACAAGCCTAACAAACAGAGTGGCTAAGTGGTCCAGTGAGAATTGAAACTTGGTTATCTTCTTTTTTCCCCTCTAAACAATAAAAACACAATATTCATGGTGACTTATGTTTCTGCTTTCCTTCTTTCTCAGTGTGTCTATCCACTATACCATACAGTTCATAAACGGTTCCCCATTTTCCCAGAAATTTTTATTTCTCTCATGTGAACCCATCAATTTTCTAAGTCTTATTTTATTTATTTCTTTTAGTCATGATTCTCTTTCAGTAATAGTGTAGGAATTTCAAATCAAACAAGGTAGAAGTAGCCATTGCAATTCTATACTTCTCTATGTTTGGTCTAGAAAATGTTAGTATCAGGATTAAGTTAGGCTGCTTTTTAATACCAATGGCTTAAACAAGATAAAGTTTTATTTTTCAAGTAAAAGAAGTCTAGAGGTAGGCACTCTGATGCTGGTATGAGGTTGGTCTGCTTCCCTTTCTCCTTCTACCTGCCTTGCCTTCCTTGGCGTATGACTTCCATTCAAGATGGGCCCTATACCTCTGACCATTACTTCCACTTTATGTCAGGAGGGGCAAGGCATTAACCTGAGTTAGGACTCAAAAGAGTTTTCTCAAGGTCGGTTATGAGTTTGTTTTCCATTTTATTGGTGGCTATATCTACAAGTCTGTGAAGGAGGTGTACATTTGAACTGAGCACAGCCCATGTGCCCTCTTTCTTCCAGTGTCGGGGTTCTGTTAACAAGGAAAAAACTGTGGTGTGTGTGTGTGAAATAACATAGGGTGTTTACATAATTTTATCCACACAGACTGTGAGATAGACAGAGATTTTAGCTTAAATCTTCAAAGAACTATCAACCTTAGATGCAGACAGTGTTTTGAAGATTAGTAGTGGTTTTCAAAAAAAAATATTTAATGTTTGGGAACCCATGGATTTGACTCAGATATTTCTTTAGTTTGAGAGGAATAGGAGATGAAGTGGGAGGGAAACAATGAGATAGCACTTCCCTGGATCCTCACCTAAATAAAGAAAGGGCCCTGCATATACTGATTCATATAGCTGAGATTTGTTTGAATGCCTTTAGGGAAAAAAAAGGGATACTGTTGAAAAAAATAATAATAATGAAAACCATTTGTATATAACTGCATTTTCAAATTTTAGTTGAAAGTGACTTTCCAAACAAATCCATAACAGGTGTAAGCCTAAAGAACCCAACTCCCTTGATTACCAATTTATTACTCATTATACTACATTTCATTAGAATTAACCGGGAGGATTCATATACATGTCCCTAAGCTTTGGAATTTGTGTTCTTTTGCTAGCTCATGCTCTGTGGTTCTAATTGATTTATTGATTTATTCAATAAAGCAGATGCTGCACATAATGAGCAGTAACTATAAACTCAAATGAAATGAGCACAACTAAAGGAGAAAGCTTGTTCTAATTGAATACATTATGCATATGTCTATGTATTAAAATTATTCTTGTATTAATAAGAGGCATATTAAAGGAGAAAAACAGTATTACTCTGCTACCTTTAAAATTATTTGCATAAGACTATTTTTATACAAAACTTTTTTAGGACAATTCCACCTCCGTGATGCTTCGAATGTTTAAACAGACAGATAAATTGTTTCTTATTCATTAGTACTTTCATTTTTACAGTAAGGAAACTTATGTTTAAAACAATTTGCTAATGGTCACATACTTCATTGCTAGAAAGCATTGGATTCAAGATAAGATGACCATTGACGTCTATAAACTCATCTTCATCTAGAAACACATAGTGGTAGTGTTTTTTGGTGTCATATGTGGTCCACTCTGCTGGTGTACTATGGTCTTCCACTACATTTTAGAAAGTCCACACACATGTTTGTGCCCACACAGAAAAACACGGGGGATTTCAGTTCCCCCCTTCATCCTTGGGATAATGAACTCCTTGTTTTGGAACACTAAGCTATCCTTCCCAGGTCAGCTTCTGCAATGGGTTAGTCCCCCTGGCCCATGAATGTTCTCATATTTGTTCAGTTGGAGTTCTTTTCCTCTTTTAGCCATGCTCATGATTTAAAGCTTTTCATGGTTGAGTTCCGTCTAGTCTAAATAGGAAGACATCATGGTGAACCAATTGGCACAATGTTTTCCCTGAAGGAAATTAAAGACATCTTAGAGTGTTTTGGAGGTATTTTAAACACAGTGGAAAAAACAAACAAACAAACAAACAAACAAAAATAAAAACAACCCTTAGAGATTTAAGTTTCTTACCCTGGATAAGTTTTATCTGATACTACTTATTTCCAGACAAAAAGTCTTCCTCTCACTCAACTCTTTTTCCAGGTTGGTTTTGTTTTTGTTTGAACATTAAGAGTGGTCCCTGGAGCATCTGCGGTAGAAATGCCATCTTCTGACCCTAAAGACTCAGGAGTCTGCATGCTATATGGGTTCCACCTTATTATCATGCGTGTTTGGGATGGAGAGCCACCACCCAGCCCTACTTAAAAGACCTTTCATTTTGCACAAGAATTTTTTGTCTAGGTTATTGAGTAAGCAAGCATGTTCTTATTATGTGCCATGCATTTCGCCTGCATATCTATAAACAGGTAGCAAGTGATTTGCAGTCAGTGTAAGTTGGCAGTGAAGGTACTTTGTGAATGCAATGTAACTGATATAATGTTGTATTTGAGGTTTCAAAGACAATTTTGATCCCTTAGCACGTGATTTCTACTTTTGTTGCCTTGAGAAGTTTGTCAACAACATATTGAGGGTTTATTGTATGGCGGAACTAAAACATAAATGAAATGCTCTATTCCATTAAGGGTTATTCCACCATTGACAATAGGGTTCAAGAAAGAAAATAAAAGAATAAAAAAACAAACAACATAAAAAATGTTTGTGTAACAACAGAAGTAGGCAAACAAAGTACACTTATACATGGGACAGGCAGGTGATACATGCAAATGCATATATGAATATTTGGGTATGTTTTGCTAAATGCAATTATTTACTATTTTTATGAAGACTTCCACTTCTTAGAAAAGCCAAAAACTTTCTGTTCAGAGTTTAAATCATCCTTATCTAAGTGATCTTTGATTCAAAATTAAACTAGCTAAACTGTCAATACTTGTCCATCATCTCTCTTATAAAAGAATTAACTCTTTTTAAATTAGTTTCAGATGTACAAGACAATGTAATAGTTAAAAATTTATCATTTATATCTCTCACACAGTGATAACCCCCCACCCCCAATCTACTACCCCTCTGACATCACATACAGCCATTGTTTCCACTGTCTCTATCCGTAGTGCTGTACTCCACTTCTTGTAACTATGTATATAATGTCAACACAAAATTATAGTTGACATTCATTATTGTTCAGCTTTGGCTTTAGATATACAGTGCAGTGATCAGGCATCTACATCATCCCTGAGGTGGTTTCCCTAATAAGACAAGTGTCCATCTGATACCCTACACAATCTTTACATTATTGATTACATTCCCCAAATTGGCTTCCGTATCCCCATGGCAATCTTGTGGTTACATATTGTTCTTTCTCATCTCCTCACCTTCCCACTTATTCACCCTGCAGGGACAGAGTCCCAGAGAGCAGTTTCCAGGCTCTGGGCCTCATGTGAGGAAGTGCTGACTCCGGTAGTGAATGGCCATCAACTGTGATTGGTTGGCCATCAGCTGTAACCGGTTAGCCAATTGGCTACTGATGTAACTGTGGGGCTGGGTTGATTGGTTGTTTGGTTGGTAGGCAGAGAAGTGAAGGGCAGACTGCAGATCCTGTGGCTACTACTGTGTGTGTCTCTACCCGCCGCCAGAGAGAATATAGTGGTATGACTCCCCTATTTATGGCTCCATGGGTGTTCCCTTTTGGCCTCACCATGTCCTGTGTTCTTATGTGGGGAGCGGGACCAGAGGTCCCAGAGGCCGCCCCGCACAACACCCCCACACCCCCATCTAGCAACACTCAGTTTTTCCTCTATATCTCTGAGACTTTTTGATTAGTTCGTTCATTTATTCTTTTCTTTAGATTCCACGTATAAGTGAGATCATATGGTATTTGTCTTTCTCTGTCTGACTTATTTCACTTAACATAATGTTCTCTAGGTCCATCCATATTGTTGCAAATGGTAAGATTTCATTCTTCTTTATGGCTGCGTAATACTCCATTGTATAAATGTACCACAGTTTCTTAATCCAGTCATCTACTGATGGGCATTTCGGTTGTTTCCATTGTCTTGGCTATTGTGTATAGCGCTGCAATAAACATAGGGGTGCATAAATTTTTTTGAATTAGAGTTTTGAATTTCTCCAGATAGATACTAGGGAGTGGAATTGCTGGGTTATCAGGTAGTTCCATTTTCAGTTTTTTGAGATACCTCCATACTGTTTTCCATAGAGGCTGCACCAATCTGCAATCCCACCAACCCTGCACAAGGGTTTCCTTTTTCTCACATCCTCCCCCTCACTTGCCATTTGTTGATTTATTGATGATAGCCATTTTGACTGGGGTGAGGTGGTATCTCATTGTGGTTTTTATTTGCATTTCTCTAATGGTTAGTGAAGTTGAGCATTTTTTCATATGTCTGTTTGCCATCTGTATGTCCTTTTTAGAAAAATGTTTCTTCAAGGCTTCTGCCCATTTTTTAATTGGGTTGTTTGTTTTTTTGGAGTTGAGTTGAGTGAGGTTTTTATAAATTTTGAATATTAACCCTTTATCAGATACATCATTCGCAAATATCTTCTCCCATTCAGTAGGATACCTTTTTGTTTTATTGATGGTTTCTTTTGCCATGAAAAAACTTTTTAGTTTGATGTAATCCCACATGTTTATTTTTTCTCTTACTTCCCTTGCCTGAGGGGATATATCAGTAAAAATCTTACTCCGAGTAATGTCTGTAAACTTTCTTCCTATAGTTTCTTCTAGGAGTTTTATGGTTTCAGATCTCACATTTAAGTGTTTAATCCATTTTGAATTTATTCTTGTATATGGTGTAAGGAGGTGGTCCAGCTTCATTTTTTTGCATGTGTCTGTCCAGGTTTCCCAGCACCATTTATTGAATAGACTGTCTTTACCCCACCGTACATTCTTGCTTCCATTGTCATAGATTAAATGAACACATAGGCATGGATTTATTTCTGGGCTCTCTATTCTGTTCCATTGATCTATGTGTCTGCTTTTATGCCAGTACCATGCTGTTTTGATTACTGTAGCCTTTTAGTATAATTTGATGTCGGGTATCGTGATACCTCCCAGTTTGTTCTTATTTCTCAAGATTGCCGAGGCTATCTGGGACTTTTATGGTTCCATATAAATTTTAGGATTATATGTTCTATTTCTGTCAAAAATGTCCTTGGTAGTTTGATATGAATTGTGTTGAATCTGTATATCGCCTTAGGCAGTATGGACATTTTAACAATACTAATTCTTCCTATCCATAAGCTTCCATCTCTTCTTTAATTTCTCTTTAATTTCTCTAATTATATGTGTTTCCATCTATTTGTATCTTCTTTAATTTCTCTCTTCAGTGTCTTACAATTTTCTGAGTATAGACCTTTTACTTCTTTGGTTAAATTTATTCCTAGGTATTTTATAGTCTTTGAAGCAATTGTAAATGGGATTGTTTTCTTAATTTCTACTTCTGATATTTTATTATTGGTATATACAAATGCAACTGATTTCTGAATATTAATTTTGTATTCTACTACATTCATTACTAAATTCATTTGTCAGTTCTAATAGTTTTTTGGTGGAGTCTTTAGGGTTCTCTATATATAGTATCATGGCATCTGCATATAATGACAATTTTAGTTCCTTCTTACTAATTTGGATGCCTTTTATTTCTTTTTCTTGTCTTTTTGCTGTGGCTAGAACTTCCAGAACTATGTTGAATAGAACTGGAGAAAGTGGGCAACCTTGCCTTGTTCCTGAGCTTAAGGGGAATGGTTTTAGCTTTTCCCCATTGAGTATGATGTTAGCTGTGGGTTTATCATATATGGCCTGTATTATGGTGAGATATAGTCCCTCTATCCCCACTTTCTTATGAGTTTTTATCATAAATTGCTGCTGGATTTTGTCAAATGCTTTTTCTGCATTTATTGATATGATCATATGATTTTTATTTTTCATTTTGTTAATGTGGTGTATCACATTAATTAATTTGCGGATGTTGAACCATCCTTGCATACCAGGAATGAATCCCACTTAATCATAGTATATGATCTTTTTAATGTATTGCTGAATTCTGTTCGCTAATATTTTGTTGAGGATTTTTGCATGTATTTTCATTAGGTATATTGGCCGGTGGGTAGTTTTCTTGCTTTGTAATGTCTTTGTCTGATTTTGGGATCAGGGTGATAGTGGCCCTGTAAAAAGTGTTTGGGAGCCTTGCCTCCTTCTGGATTTTGTGGAAAGTTTGAGGTGAATAGGTGATAATTCTTTTTTGAATGTTTTGTAAAATTCACCTGTAAAGCCATCTGGTCTAGGGCTTTTGTTTGTTGGGAGCATGTTGATTAGTGATTCAGTTTCCCTGGTGGTAATCAGTCTATTCAGGTTTTCCATTTCTTTTTGAGTTAGCCTTGGAAGGTTGTATGCTTGTAGAAAATTGTCCATTTCTTCCAGATTGTCTAATTTGTTGGCATGTAGTTGCTCATAGTAATTTCTTATATCTATATAAGAAAAAAAAACATATATATATATGTTTTTATATATATACAATATATATATATATATATATATACATATATATATATATATATTGTGTATATATATATATATATATATATTGTATTTCTGTTGTGTCTGTTGTCACTTCTCCTCTTTCATTTCTGATTTTATTAATTTGGGTTCTCTCTCTTTTTTTTGGGGGGGGGTCTCTATTTCATTTATTTCCTCTCTGATCTTTATTATCTCTTTCCTATACTCCCTTTTCACTTATTTGCTGTTCTTTTTCCAGATCCCTTAAGTGTAAAGATAAACTGTTGATTAGTGATTTTTCTCCTTTCTCTAGGTAGGCCTGCATTGCTATGAATTTCCCTCTTAGGACTGCTTTTGATGTATCCCATAGATTTTGGGTCGTCATGTCTTCATTTTCATTTGTCTTGAGATATCTTTTGATTTCTTCCTGGATCTCATTGTTGACCCATTCATTATTTAGTACCATGTTATCCAGCCTTCATGCATTTGTGTGTCTTCCAGTATTTTTTTCCCTATAGTTGATATTTAATTTCAAAGCACTGTAGTCAGAGAAGACAATTGGTATGATTTCAATTTTCTTAAATTTATCAAGACTTGTTTTGTGGCTTAACATGTGGTCTATCTTGGAAAATGTTCCATGTGTGCTTGAGAAGACTGTGTATTCTGCAGCTTTGAGGTGAAATGCTCTGAAAATATTGATTAATTTCAACTGGTCCAATGTATCATTTAGGGCCGTTGTTTCCATATTGATTTTCTGTCTGGAAGACCTGTCCCTTATTGTCAGAGGTGTGTGGAAGTCCCCTACTATGATAGTGTTACTCTTGATCTCTGTCTTTATGTCAGTCAATATCTGTTTTATAGATTTAGGTGCTCCTATGTTAGGTGCATATTGTTTACTAGGGTTATGTCCTCTTGTCAGATCAATCCCTTTATTTTATGTAGTGCCCATCTTTGTCTTTTAATATATCCTTCATTTTAAAGTCTATTTTGTCAGAATAAGTGTTGCAATTCCAGCTTTTTTCTCATTTCCATTTGCATGAACTATCTTATTCCAACCCTTCGCTTTCAGCCTGTGTGTGTCTTTTGATCTGAGGTGAGTCTCTTCTATACAGTATATGCAAGGGTCTTGCTTTCTTATCCACTCAGCCTTCCTTTGTCTTTTGATTGGAGCATTAATCCATTTACATTTAGAGTGATTGTTGATAGGTGCATAGTTATTGCCATGTTTTTTATTTGTTGTTAGATTGTTTTCATCTTTCTTCTGGTTCCAGAAGTACTTTTACTATTTCCTGCAATGCTATCTTGCTGGTAATGAATTCCTTTAGCTTATTCTTTACTGGGAAGCTGTTTCTCTTTCCTTCAATTTTAAATGATAGCCTTGCTGGATAAAGTGGTCTAGGTTGTAGTCCTTTGTTTTTTATCACTTTGAATGCCTCCTGCCCCTCCCTCTTGGCCTGCAAACTTTCTGTAGAAGAATCATTTTATAGTCTTATCAGAGTTCCCTTGTATGTGACCCACTGTCTTTCTCTTGCTGCTTTTAGGATTCTCTCTTTGTCTTTAACCTTTGCCATTTTAACTATAATGTGTCTTGGTGTGGACCTGTTTGGGTTTATCCTGGTTGGAATTCTCTGTACTTCCCGGGCGTGTCTGTCGGTTTCCTTCACCAGGTTAAGGAAGTTTTCGGTCATTATTACTTCAAATATGTTCTCTATCCCTTGCTTCCTCTCTTCACCTTCTGGTATTCCTATGATGTGCATGTTGTTGCACTTGATATTATCCCAGTTGTCTCTTAAACCATTTCCATTGTTTTGTATCCTTTTTTCTTTTTGTCATTCCGTTTGGGTGATTTCTGCTAACTTGTCTTCTAAGTTGCTGATTCGATCATCTGCCTCATCTAACCTACTGGTAATCCCTTCAAGTGTGTTCTTTATTTCAGTTATTATATTATTTAGTTTTAACTGGTTGTTCATTATGATTTCTCTATCCTTCTTAATGTCATCACTAAGCTCCTTAAACATTCTTGTCTTCAGTGTTCTGAACTCTGTCTCTGATAGATTGGTTACCTCTATTTCATTTTGTTCCAATTCTGGAGGTTTCTTTTGTTCTTTTATTTAGGACATGATTCTTTGTTTCTCCATTCTGGCTGACTGTTTGCTTCGATATACCACGTGGATCCCCTAGGGTTCTTGGTTTTTGCTGCATTATCTTATGAAATATGTGTCCTTTATATTTGACTTGCACCACTTCCCTATTCTGCTGTGTGTGTGCTCTAAAGGTGACCTTTGTGTTGTGTGTATTGTCCTGTAAAAGTTGAGCTTTAATTGCTTTTGGCTTGTCAGTAGGTGGGATTAACTCCTAGGCTGACTAGTTGTGAGACTTGGCTCTGACCACAGTGGATAATCTGCTGCATGAGAGTTGACCACTCAAATAAGGCTTGGCCCCTATGGGCTCTTGTGCCTGTAGAAAAGTCCCTCTGGGTGTGTCACTTGTAGGTCAAACCCAGTAATACTCTGGTTTGGTCTGGAGTTGGCCTCTGGGTGTATGGAATCTTGTGCCTCTTGGGCTGGGCCCTGGTGTAGGGCAATTTCACAACAAAGCAAATCACCAAGCACAACAACAACGACAAAGAAAAAAACAAACACAATCACATGTAAAAACAACCGATAATCCACACTGAACACAGGCAAAAATATCAAAAATCCAAAAACAAAACAAACCAAAAATGCAGTGCCAGTTTTGGCTTTAGCCCACCAGATAATCTCCAGGTTGTCCTCTGCTGTGCTAAAGAGTCCTCTGCGTCTTGTGCAGGCAGAGCCGGTTACCTGGTTCCCAGAGTGACCCTAGCACTGCAGTTCTAGATGTATGGAGCTATGGGGTCTGGATGGTAGTTTTTACAAAGCCACTGCCGTTTCTGCTCTGGCTTTCATATATGCGCACTGAGAGTACCATAGCCAGCCCTGTGCCCAGGTCTCTTGAGTCTTAGGGCACTTTTTCCATGGATGTGTGCATGAGAGAGAGTGTATATGTGGAGGGTACAAGATTTCTGAGCTGCTGAAAGCCCAGAGCTGCCTCTGCTACCTGTTGATGACCCCTAGGTATGTCTCTGCAGTTGTAATTGCCCTGCACTAGGCAGGCCAGAAAAGGTGGAGCCTGGGAATGGAGGAGTCTTCTCTCTCCCAGGCCAGCGTGTCACACTATTCCCAGCCTCTTCCCTGGATCACAGCAGTTGCAAACTGGGTCTTCATAGATCCTGAGTGCTACTGCTCCTCTGTATTCTGACACTACTCCTCAGTTCAAGGCCAGCTTGAGTCTCTGGAAGGACAGGGGTAGGATTGGGATTAAAGAATACAAGTTAATTACCTTACATTTCTGTAGGTCAGAAGTCTGATCTGGATCTCACTGGGCTAAAATCAAAACGTCAACAGGGCTGTGGTGGAGAATATTTGCTTGACTTCTCTGGCTTTTAGAGGTCTCTCTCATTCCTTGGCTCATAGTTCCCTTCCTCCATCTTCAAAGGCACCAAGCATAGGTTGAATCTTTTCATGATGTTATCTCTCTGATTGTTTGAAGCCAGAAAGGGTCTCTGCTTTCAAGGACTTATGTAATTAAATTGGGCCCACCTAAATAAAACAGGATAACCTTTTCATGTCAAAGTCTTCAACCTTGATTGTATCTGCAAAGTTCTTTTTGCCTTGGAAGGCAATATATTCACAGGTTCTGAGAATTCGTCTGTGGACATCTTTCAGGGTTCATTATTCTCGCTATCACTAGAGTAAGTGTTAAGAGGTGAAATAGAAATGCATGTTAAACTGCAGAATTATTTTCTTTTGTTGCTCATTTGTTTTATTATTATTTTTAAAAAGTGCAAATGTATAAACCAGAAGTTTCTCTTAGAAGACAGTGATAGAAAATGTGTAACTGATGCTAGTGGATGTATTAGGGAAGGATTTTTCAAGGTTCAAGAAATCTGTAGGATACTCTCTGATAGACTTCAGCCACAGGAATTTTGCATTTTGTTTTCCTTTGAAATGTCAAGCTATGAACTATCAATTATAATTCAGGATTTTACCCAAAAGTTACTATAGGACTGTACCTGGAGACGTTGCCCCAATTTTCCATAGTAACCAAAAAGGTAGGAAAAAACATATATAGTGGCAAATGAGCATAAGAAAAGATGTTCCACTTCACCTATTATCAGAGAAATACAAATTAAAACAGTAATGAGTACCTCTAGACCACAAACTGCGGCCTGTGGGCAAACTGTGGGCAATCCATTGTTAATTGGCCCATAGCAAATTCCAAAAATATATTTAGTTTACTTAAATAAACCAGGTGAGGCAATACGTACTTCACCTCGAATGAGTGGCCCAGCTGTTTGTGTGTTTTACCGCATATGGCCCTTGGTAAAAAGCATTGAAAAATGTTTGGACACCCCTGCTCTAGACACTTACTAGACTGGTCAAAATCTTGTCCCAGAAAACACCAACTGCTGGTGAAGATGTGGACCAGCGGAAACTCTCATAATTGCTGGTAAGAATGCAAAATAGTGCAGCCACGTTAGAAGACAGTTTGCAATTTCTTATAAATATAAACATACTCTTAGCAACTGATCCAGCAATTATGCTTCTTGGTATTTACCCAAATTAGTTGAAAACTTATGTCTACACAAAAATAAATCACTTGTCCATAAAAAAATCATCATAGTGAGGTTTGTAGCAGCTTCATTCATAATTGCAAAAACTTCAGAGCAACCAAGATGTCCTTCAGTAGGTGAATGGATAGAAAAAGTGTGGTACATCCAGACAAAATAATATTATTCGGTGCTAAAAGGAAATTAGTTCTCAAGCCATGAAAAGACATAGAAGAATCTGAAATATATATTACTAAGTGAAAGAAGACACTCTAAAAAGCCTACATACTGTATAATTCCAACTGTATGACTTCTGAAAGGGCAAAATTATAGAGACAATGAAAAGATCAGTGGATGCCAGGGAATTGGGTGGGAGAACATGACTAAGTAGAGCACGGGATTTTTTGGGCCATGGAAATATTCTGTATGGTATTATAATGATGGATACATGTCACTGTAGTACTTTTATCCAAATCCATAGAACTTGCAGCACCAAGAGTGAACCCTAAGGTAAAGTATAGACTTTAGATGAATATGTTGTATGACTGTAAAATGCAAAAGAAGCTTAGCAGCAGATGTTAGCCCCCTCTGGATGGGCATCATTTGCAGAGTACCATTTTCCTTAGCTTAGAGTAAGTGAAAATGAAAACATAATTAGAAACATGTCCTTACATCTGGCAACTATCCCTGAATCTGCCCAAGGCCAGAGTTGCACAACGCAAGTCCCTACACTTTCTTGCAAAGGTGGTTTTAAGCAATAGAATTACTTTAGATTGCTTGTTGACTGAATAAGATGGAGTCTGGGCCATAGCAGATATCTCCTGCTGTACCTGGAACAACACCTCGGGTAGTGTAGAAACTCAAATACAAGAAATTAACAAACAAGCCACTTGGATAAAGCATGTTGATGCTCTCACCATAGACTCAAAGGGTGCATTTGCCTGCACGCATCCAAGCCAAACAAGACACGAACAGGAGATTGCAGCAAAGAAAGTAATGGTTTATTTAAGGAATCGACACCAAGCCCAGAGACACAGGTGAGCTGGTGCTCTCAAAAACACAGCTCCCTGCTGGCCTCTAGTAGCTATGTTATATAATGGAAAAATCATTCACAGTGGTTACTATGGGAGCTGGAGTCATGGGCTCTCCTGATTGGTCAGGACTAAGGCAGGGAGCAATTGGTCATGCCTTCAGGTTCTGGTGTCGCTCATGGCATTGTTCTGCCCAGTTTTCAGGAAATGTGGTCCACGGGGACTTTCCACTTTCGTGAATCTGGAGCTGAAACATAACTGAGGCCAAGGTGTTTATCTTTGTTTGACTAAAATCTTACTCTAGTTGTGTTATAGTATCTTGGTCATGATTGATAGGCCTGAAGCTTTATTCTATAGTGAGTTTGACACTAACCAGAACCTAATATCCTAATGACTTAATGATTAAAAGGAGTGGACATACAGTATATGTGCTGGCAGGAGGATCTGGTGGAAAAAATGCCAGTGGGTTCTAGTTCTATCAGGCTAAACAAAGCAAGCTTGCATTAAAACAGAATGCATGCTTAAGAAATGAAGTTCATCTGTGGTTACAATGCTTTTTAGCTATTCTTTTCTTTTCTTTTTTTTTTTTTTTTTTGATTTATGTGATCCTAACTGGTTTGGTTCGTGGGACCCCTGGCTAAGGAGCATGCTTCAGTTTCTTGGTGTTGTACTCCTGGTTGTCACCAGTGTAGTCTCCCCAGTGTACTGGGTTCTCTCCAGTGTCTTAAAGGCATGTTCACAGCCATCAGCACTACACGAGATGTTCTCATTGCATTTGGAGAAATGGAACCAAGACTAACAAGATAAACAGAAAAAAAGGTTCCATGAACCTGACATCAAACCTATGAGTTTTACAATGATGTAAGAACGAGTTTAACCTGACGGTAATTGAGATTGGCATTAATACCAAATTTTTGGTCGCCCTTCCATCTACCAGAGGATGACCCGAAGGAGATCTGTTAAAGTCATGAAGCAAGGAGGTCATTAAACTGAGGTGGCTGTAATGCCTTGCTAGTTTATGTAAACAAACTTGAAACCTAAGCCCAATCATTGTAAATGCACTCAGAGCCAAAAAAAAAAAAAAAAAGGAATAATTTAAGACAACCAATCACAAACACCCCACTAGACTCCTAAATAAGGCAACTGATTAAGCCAGTCAAACAATTTCCTTGCTTTGATTCTGCATCTCCTCTATAAAAGCCTTCTTAGTTTCTGTCCACAGAGCACCCCTAATCACTTGCAGTTTGGCGCGGCCCAATTGGAATCAATATTAGTCTACATAAATTAAAATGTTTAATATGATTCAGTTTATCTGTTAACATAAGTCAGTCAGTTCAGTAATACTTCTTTTCTTAAGACATAGTTAAAGGCTGAAATTTCAAACTGAAATATTTGGAAGGACATAGTGTAGGGAAATATTGACACTGTTAATTTTCCCACGTGCATGGGTGATAATGCGTTAGCGCTAGACTTTAGTATAGAATTGTATTCAAACAAGGTGTTTATTTACATTCATATTCCTTTTCAATTATGAAGTCAGCTTCCACCTCTTTCCATAACATCTCTTGGAGAGTCACAAAGAAGTTTTAGGGTAGTGGGAGATGCTCATATCCTCAGTTTTCTTTTTGTTTAGGTTGAATGATAAGTTGTAGAGATTAACAGAATTTGAATTTTTAAATTTTTCCTGTGGCTAGTTCTTAAATGTTTTCTTATGTTAGAGGCCTTTTGTCTATTTACCATTTTCTTTTTTCCAGATCTTCATTCCAAAGAAGAGTTTTACATAAACAGGGAATCTATTAGAAGATAATTCAGATATATGATTTTCTGAGCAACAGGTATAGTTTTCAAAAGAAAAAAAAATAATATACCAGAATTATACATTGGTAAGGAACCTAAAACGAGTCCTGGGGAGACAAATTTGGTGAAAATCTATTTCTAGTCCATGTGCATTAAATCTAAGATTTTATGCAAAAGGAGTAGAGAGAAAGAGCCCCTTATCAGAAGCCCTCATCTCTTAGTATTTCCAAGTTACTTCCTTTTTCTTTCCTCCCCTCTCTCCTTCCTTCTTTCCTCTTTCCTTTTAACTTCCTTTTGTTTTCACTTATGGAAAATAAAAGATAGATATTTTACTTAAAATACACAAGCATATTTGAGATTAGCAAGGTATATGCTTCTGAAGAGTCAAATTTAAAGATGAGTATGTCAGTATTGGGTCCTGAGTAGTTGAAGAAAAGGTTTGCTTTTAATTCATCTATTCAGACTAAACTTTAGGTGTACGACAAGCTGTATGTAGGTCTCTTGTTCTTTCTAGCTGCTGAAACAATGGATAAGAAACATGGGAAAATACTAAGAGTAAATTGTTTAATAATTTCTCTTCTTTTTGTGGATCCACATTTCTCTTCACAATGAAAATATTTTCTTACAAAAATACCGGGTGTTCAAATACCATGAAAATTGTATAAATGTTTTTTATTAGGTTTTTGTTAAAATTTGACAATTACGTTGTATTGACTGATTGAATTGTGATCTTTTCCCCAAAAGTAGACTATTAGAATATTTGAAGATGCCCTAGTTGTATTGAAGAAATGGATTTATTTAATCCAAGAATCCTAGGTTGCTATAAAAATCTTGATTCAGATATCAGTTGGTAGATAAAGTGCGATACAAGAAGCAAGAGTAAGAAGAAAAATTATATCAGATTTTCTTGTTCCTCTGAATACTTTTGCTCCTTTCCATTCACCTTAGCAATAGAAGTTTGTATGACATTTTCTGTCATTCTTTTCTGAAAATACTGTAATTATTCTGAAAAAATATTTGGAGGACAACATTTTAACGTACTTAATATTTTAAAGTACATAGCTGTCTTGCTTATATTAGGCATGTACCAAAAATGGCATTTTGAATGGAATAATCAGAAAGAAAATTCTGCAGAAGCAAAGAAAAGCAATTTTCAAAATGTTATTCATTTTTTAAAAAATGTTTCTGAATCTATTTTTTTTTACATTTACTTACAAGGAATATACATCGTTTTCTTATGCCATAGCAAAAGAAATTTATATGTTTATTGAAAAAATAAAGATACTACATGGTCAAGGGAGAAAACCTGTACTTTTTCTTAAAATGCAGTGATGAGCGTTAGAGAACAGATTTAAAATTGTTTTTTTTAAACATAAGTTTATTACCAAGAAATCGCTAATATATATATAATGTATAGTATAAAGCCACTGTTTTGAAATAGCAATTCTGACTTCCTAAATTAACTGCACATCTCTTAATTCTGTTCCAGAGATCAAATTAAGCTGGTACAAATTCTCCTGTAAAAACGCCACATGACAACACTTGAGTAAATTCATTCGTTGAAACTACTTTATGTTTATAATTTTTTCTCTGCAAGATTGATTGCAATAACTATAAACCAATCCACAGTTTAGGTCAGTGGCTCTGAAATTTGAGTGTTCTTTAGAAGCACCTGGACATGCTTGATGAAAACGCAGTGTGCTACCTGCTACAATAGAAAGTGAGCACTAAATTATCCTAATTGAACACTATGCTAGGAGTTGGTAAACTCCATAGCCTAGTGAAGACTCTTTCAGATAATATACAATAATGAAATAAATAACAGAGGTTTTTTGCCCCTTTAAACCAAACATTTATTCATGGAATGAAAACTATTTTTAAAAAAGCATTTCTAAGGACAGCTTTTGTTTTGAGGGACTTGTAAATTTAGGGACATATTTAAAATAGTGAGTTTTATACATCTTTGCTAATAATACTATGTTGATACACATTTGTGGATATTTGGTTAAAATCAAATGATAAATTTTGAAGACTGGGATAGCTTTACCTTGGAAGTAGAATGATTAGAAAAAAATTGTCAGCTAATATTTGACAAGGGAGACAAGAATGCTCAATGAAGAAAAGACAGTCTCTTCAATAAATGGTGCTGGGGTAATTGGATAGTCACATGTAAAAAAAAAATGAAACTGATTCCACATCTTAAACCACTCACAAAAATTAATTCAAAATGGATTAAAAATTTAATTGTAAGACCTGAAAACATGAAACTCCTAGAAGAAAACAGGAAAAAAGCTTCTTGACATGGGTTTTGGTAAGGATTTTTTGGATATGACAGCTAAATAAAGCACAAGCAAAAAAGCAAAAATTAACAAGTGGGACTACATCAAACTAAAAAGCTTCTGCACAACAAAAGAAACCATCAACAAAGTGAAAAGACAATCTACAGAAGGGGAGAAAAAATATTTGCAAAGCATATATCTGATAATGGGTTAATATCTAAACTATGTAAAGAACTCATACAACTCAATAGCAAAAAACCCAAATAACCCAATTAAAGAATGGGCAAAGAACCCAAAGATACATTTCTCCAAACAAGATATATGAAAGGCCTCAGAGGCATGAAAACATGCTCAACAATGCTAGTCATTAGAGAAATGCAAATTAAAACCACAAGGAGATATCACCTCATACCAGTTAGAATGGCCATCATCAAAAAGATGCTGTCACGAATGTGGAAAAAAGGCAACCCTTGTACATTCTTGTAAACCCAGTGTTGATAGGACTGTAAATTGGTACAGCCACTATGGAAAAAAAGTGTGGAGGATCCTCAAAAAATTAAAAGTAGAACTACCATATGGTCCAGCAATTCCACTTCTGGGACTATATTCAAAGTAAACACTAACTTGAAAAGATGTTTGCACCCCCATATTCATAGACATGGAAATAACCTAAGTGTTCAGCGATGGACAGATGGATAGAAAAGATATGATATATACATATATAAATGATGTTACAATAATATATATGTATATAAAATTATGTTTTCAGTGATTAAAAAAAGGAAATGCTACCATTTGCAACAACATGGACGGACTTTGAAGGCATTATTCTAAATGAAATAAGTCAGAGAAAGACAAATACTATATGATCTCACTTGTATTTGGAATCTAAAATAATAATAACACATAGAAAAAGAAATCAGACTTGTGATAATCAGAGGCAGAGAGGGGGGCAGGGAAGGAGAAACTGGATGAAGCTGGTGAAAGGTACTAACTTCCAGTTATAAGGTAAAGAAGTACCAAAGATTTACTATACAGCATGATAAATATGGCTAATGGTGATGTGTTGTAAAGGAAAGTTTTTAAGAGAATAAATCCTAAGAATTCCCATCAAAAGTAAACTTTTTAGTCCTTTTTTATTTTCTTCTTTTTCTTTTTATTATATCTATTGAGAAGATGGATGTTATCTGAACCAACTGTGGTAATCATTTTACAATATATGTAAGTCAAACTATCATTCTATATACCTTAAACTTATACAATGATGTATGTCAATTGCTTCTTAATAAAACTTGAACGGAAAATAAATAATTTAACATCTTGAAAAAATGACTTTTTAAATCAGGTCTCCTCAGTTAAAATGTACATACTAGAATTAGAGCTTTACAGAATGAACAGAGAATTTTCTAACATAAGATGTAGAAGGTAAAATTTGTGGAATGTCCTGCTGTAATACATTGCTAGAATTATTACCAGAACTAAGAGTGTCTTAATAGTCTCAGTTCGCATCAAGGCATCAATGCGGTTGCAGTTGATAACATTTAACAAATACTTTCAAAATAATAAGGGTAAGGATGGAAAAGTTGTTATGAACCTGTCGATCACTCGAGGGAATTATGTTCATATCATGCTCCCACGAGCCTCCAGTGGACAATTAAAATTGTCAAGTTGCTTAGGGTGTAGTGCTGGAGAAAGGAGGTGAGAAACATGAAACATGGCAGGCAAAGCCTCTTTGGGGAGGCAACCTGGCTTCCAAATTTGAATTCAATCATATTTTTTCTGTTACTACGTTTTGGTAGCATTTGTTTTACTTGTGAAATTCCATTTGACAAAAGTTGCCTGAAGTTGAATGTGTGTGTGTGTGTGTGGGTGTGGGGGGGTGTACTCTTTTTGCTGAAAGAATGAAAAGGGATTCTTTAATTTAGATTATAAAACAACATATTATTTCCATAGTTTCCTTGGGAAACAATACATAATAATGTGCATGTACCAAAGCCAAGTATAAGGAGATTCTGAAATATGAACCCTCTAATAAAGCCAGTGCTAATGAAATTAATATCTAGGGTGTAGTGATTATTCTGAAAAGTTTACAGAAATGTTACCTCAAGGTACATTCCTCAGAAATGTGTGACATACTATGAAGTGAAAGTAGCAGAAAGCCCAGCTTTGCGCCTAGCAACCAGGAATAGAGCAGTCATAACTGAGAACCGCTTCTGGCTGATCTCTAAACCAAGTAGCAAAAAAAACCCAATAATCAATTTCTTATAAAGTGTCTCTGGCTTTAAATCCATGTTTTTACCCATTAAGAATGTGATCAGGATTCACTGGCTTACACAGCTGTCTCTTTCCTGTCTTTCGGGTATTATCATAATTTTGCCTTTTCAAAATGGTTATCTAAAGTTGCAGCTACTCAGAATTTTATCTCATCACCTTGTATATTTCCTCCAGTCTTATCGTAATCTGTTCCTATCCAGGTGGTGGAGTACCTAAGTGGCTTGTCAGTTTGTTTATTTATCTACATTGTTTATTGTCCTCAGTTTCCATAAATTACAAGCACTATGAGGGAAACTTCCTTAGTTGTCTTGTTTACCCGCCTCACCCACCAAATGCACCCATAACAAGCACTCAATAAATAATCGTTGACTAAGTGGAGGAATGCCTATCTTTTAAGATGCATTCAGTAACCAAATATATGGAGGGTAGACTATATCTTGTCCAAAATAACAATATGGCCATTTCTTCAGTTGCTTGAAACATCTTCTTTAGCTTGTGCTTATTAAACTGAAATGAGCTGGCAGCCCTGGAGGAATGCATGCGACTAGGTGATAATGATACTATTTTAAGCAGGTTTTTTTTCCCCCCTCAAAGATTAAAGAGAAAGTTAAGGTAAATTATTTAAAATATAATTTTTAAATAAATGTGAATACCACTAAGGAATGGAATGCAAATTTACATAAGGCTTTAAGATAAATTTAAAGGAATTTTTTGTTACCTGGCCAAATCACAGGTTTATATATGCTTTCTTCTCACTAGAATAGTAATGGGTGAAACATTGTGAGAAGTATTTTAGGGCATTTATTCTTTCTGACACATCAACTAAAACCTCTTGTAACAAATAAAACTTTATTCTCTTGAAAAGCCAGTCATTTATCTTTGAGAATATTTATTATAATGAATAGGAATTTCAAATGACACAGTTATACTAGTTCTACTTTTAAAAATAGAAAAAAAATTGAAATGCCAACTGATAAATGCAAACCAACATGTTTCATGCGTGCTGTCTTCAAAGGGCTAGATTTGTCATTGTTAACCTGTACTTGGTGGCGTGTGCTAGGAAGGCAGAAATTGCCCTCAGAGTGTTATCAATATAAAAGCATCACTGTGTTTACCTCGGCAGGAAGTCTTTTTTTTTTTTTTTTTTTCATGTCAGTTTTTAGCTCTCCTTTAAGCAGCTGCTTGGCCAATTTGAAATGTTTTGCTCAGAGATGACTAGGGTATGATTTTGAATGCTTTTTTCTCAGGAGAAATCATCAAACATCACTGAAGACAATGTATTTTTTTTTTTCTGAATAGGAACTCTATGTTGTCATTTTCACTCATATTTCAGTCCTGTTTGTGAAGCCTGGTAATCACAGAGGAGAAGAGGAGCAAAGACAGTTAAGGGTAAAAGAAAGAGAATATATTCATACTACATAAAGAAGTGAGATGGGAATATGAAGAAAGGGAGTAGATGGAAAGCAAAGAGAAAGAAAAATCAAGTGATTGAAGTAGAAGCTTTGAACGAAGACAGGGAAATGAATGCCGAGAATATTTCTTTACTTTTTTTTTTTTTAAAGGATTGACTATTTTTGAGAAAGAGACTTTTTTTAGCATTATTATTCTGATAAATACACCTAACACTATGTGATGAAAGCACACTTTTGAAATATTTTTAAGAGTCCTTTGTCATTGTAGACTTTCACAACAAGGACAACATAAATAGTTTCATTAAAGTTATTTATAGGAAGAAATAAGAAACTGGTGTAACATTCTGAATTAAAGAACTTGGTTTTACTTTGAAGTTTGGCCAAGCAGAGGGCATGACTGCTCTTTTAACATGAATTCTCCCATAGTTGATTAAGAACTGGAAAAGGCTGCTTTAAGTCCCTTACCAGGATTTCAATGGCATGTGTAAGAAATGTTGACTAACACAGTCCCTGCACCCCTGGGAAGATCCATGAACACTCTTTCCACCTCAACACTCAAATTCTTCTTATAGAAGTATTCTCCATGTCATATGAAAAGATATACATACATATACGTATATATATAATATAATGTATTATATATAATATATATGCTGATGTATATATGTTTTATATATTATAAATTATAAATTATATATGTAATATATAATATGACAATATATAGATTTTATATATATTAATGTTATATATGTGTGTACATATGTAAATGTACGTGTGTGTGTGTGTGTGTGTGTGTGTGTGTGTGTGTATTCTGGATAATCTTGTTACCAACCCTTTGGGTTGGAGACCCAAACCAGGGTCCAGTGCTGTTCACGCCAATACTCATAGAACGCAAGTGAGTTTGGTATAGCAGAGCAGAAGCTTTTTTCTTTGATCCAAGAATGGATAAGGGTGAGCTTTAAGTGCACCTTCTTCCCTACTGGAGAGGAGCCTTTCTTGTTTATAGGCTGTGGCATGGAGTGATTACATTCTTTCATGAGTATTCTTCTGTTACACTTGGCCCATTGCACACTGTCCTCTCTATACACGATGACCCCATCATCATCTTGGATTTTGCACTCGACATTTGGTTATTGAGCTGGCCCTCTTCATTTTGAGGTCAGGAATCCTTTTCAGTTTCTGAAAACAAGCATAACTCCTGACATAGTTTAGGTATTGAGAAACATTAGGGACTTTCAGATGGTAGCCCAGTGACGATTCAACCATAGTGATCAAAACTATCAAATTGTCTGTTTAAAGCTCTTAGAATACTACACTTGATCTTAGCCAAAAGGCCGAGAAGCGATAAAAGCTCTTAGAATAAACGAAGCAGAACGAATGTCCATTTCTCCCTGAATTTTCTCCAGGTATGCATAGGTAGCAACATCTGTTCTCTACACGGATAGTAAGTGGGTGGCTGTTATTACTATTGGATTCTACATAGCTCTCCTTAGATATTAACTTCAGATTAAAATTCCCAGGGGAGGATTTGATTGATTTCTCTAGGTCATACACCTACTGCATCACTAGGGCAGGACAGGAAGTTTCAATGTCAGGCTCACCCAGCTTGTCCACAGAAGCACTATTGGAGTTCCCCAGTAGGAAATTATGGTGCCCTTCTAAGCAGATAAAGAAATAGGTTCTGACCCACCAAAAATCAGTGTAGTCCGACATTAATACACCTCAGTATGGAGAAAGGGTGAGGTCCTACACATGGAGATCGTGTTTTTTAAAACCAGAGAAACCAAAGTCCAAATTCAGGCAACATAGTTGTGTCAACATAGTTGCTATATGATTGGGGGCAAATAAGCATGTGTCAAAGTTTCCCTTCTCATTAAATTAATTCTGAAAACTTGCAACAGTGATGTGAAGAGCAAATGAAGAAAACCTTGCCTTTGTTTATTCTGGAAATATTTATTGACGTTCTGTACTTGTTTTCAGATGCTAGTGGACTGCTCTAATTTGTGGCTAAGTTTTCCTTTACTCTAAGGATTAAGGAAGCATCTCTCTCTTAGGTACTGTCATGCACAGACAGAAAATTAAACATCCAGTAACTTTTCTTTGGTGTCACACTGTGACACAGCACTGAAGGTGAGGACTTGCCATGGAAACTCACTTCTAGCAATTTAAACACAGATGCCGAAGCATTTGTTCTGAGGCTGTCACCCAACAAAGACTTAATACCTAACCTAATTGCAGTTTCAGCCTCTCCCAGGAATGTCATTTCACCAGTCAGTCTGGACTTTGCTGGTCAGCACTCGTAAGATGATCAGCCTGTAGCCCCATCCATCCCCCAGAGGTAGCTTACCTGAGCCTGAAACAACCCCTTTCCCCCCTTCTGCCTATGAAAGTGTTCCACAGTGTACAGCTCCTCAGGGCTACGTTCTTTCTGCTAGATGGGATGTTGTCGGATTCATGAACTGTTCAATAAGGCCAATAATATTTTAAACTTTACTCAGTTGAATTTTGTTATTTAACAGGCATTTAGTTCTAACTTTGAAGGTGAGAATTTTTTAAAAGGAAATTCTCAAGTGGCTAAAGGAGTGAAACCACCTAAGGCTTTTTCAGCCTGTTTTGGAGTACCTTGGGAAAGTAGCCAAAACTCCTGTTTTCCTAGTTTTCAGGGTTCTACAACATATAATAAGTATCACCATGACAATATTCTCATCTCTTTTATAAAAGATCCAAAATCACCCAGCCATTAAACATATTGATATGTTGAATATGAGACAGCAGTTGAACTTAGAACCCTACTTCTTCAATGTGGTTTGTAAAATGAAGACCTAATATAATCCCTCGTCAATTCAGTAGGAATTGGCATTGTTTGCTTCATTTATCTAAACCTGGATTTGTTTTAATAGATGGGAAATGTGGTTATTGCATTCCATGTAAAAGAGGAGAGGCTAGACTGGTGAAACATGAGTAAAAGCAATGTAAGGGTGATATTAATGAAAGAGACATCATTCACTTAGAAATTAACCATATTAGGAATAATCAACACATAAATTGTTATAAATTATGCAACATAACATCTGTTTTCTTTGCCAAACTTTCCCTTCCCCAACTGTTAAGTGTGTGATGTTCCGATGTGCTAGGTAGGGAGTTATTATAAGATACAATTGGTGCTAAGGTTTCAGGAATACCGCTCATCACGCATGACTCATGCTTCTAATGTCATGGATAAACTGAAAAAAGGACAAGGCTTCTGAGAAGCTAGGCAGCATTTATTATGCACTTGCTCCCTGTGCTACTGTGATTTATAAGAAGAACAACATGTATTTCATCATTCAGATGCCCAAAATATTGTTTTCATACAGGGTTTCTGGCTCACAGTTCCCAAACTCCTTGGAATTCCTTAAGTGTTGAGAGTGATAAAGGTATCTTTTGTTATAGTAGTAAAGTGACTTTTGGAGAGCACCTAAGGATGGGGGCTGGTTGCCATGGAGACAACCAAGTGATTAGTTAGTGATTAGAGGGTTGGAATATTTAATCTACCCCTGATTTCTAGGGAGGGAAGAGGGGTTAGAGTCCAATCACCAATGATCAATGATCCAATCAATCATGCCTATATAATACGGCCTCCATAACAATTTTAAAAGGACAGGCCTCAGAGAACGTCTGAGTTGATGAACAGGTGAAAATTGGGCGGTGTGATATGCCTGGAGAACACACGGAAACTCTGTGCCCTTTGCTCACGTGCTCTGTGCATCTCTTTCATCTGGCTGTTCTTGTGTTATATCCTTTTATAATAAACCAGTAATCTAGTAGGTAAATATTTCTCTGAGTTCTGGGAGCTGTTTTAGCGAACTAAATGAACCTGAGGAGGTGGTCCTGGGAACCTCTGTTTAGAGCCAGTCAGTCAGAAGTACAGGTGACAATTTAGAGTTGAGATTGGAATCCTGAATTGGAGGGGATCTTTGGAACCTCCAATTTGTAGCTAGTTGGTCAGAAGCACATATAACATCCTGGGATTGTGCCTGGCATCAGGTAAAGGGGGAGGGTTGGGAGGAAGAAGGCAGTATTGTACAGGTGAGTCCTTAACCTGTGGAATCTGATGTTATCTCCTGGTAGATCGCGTCAGGATTCAGTTGTATTGTAGGACACCCAGCTGGTATCTGGAGAATTGGTAGTGGTGTGGGATCCCCCCACCCACACTCCAAACACACACACATTGAAATTGGGCCCAGGAACTCAAAAGACCCACTGATCCCTAAGTTCCAGAAGGCCAAGTTGTAACTAAAGCTGACCTGATACACGTTTAACTCCACTGGAGATTCCACACAAATTGGTATTTATTTAAAGATGACCAATATCTCCATGTGCCCAATGCTGGCAATGAAACTGAGGGTCCTGATTTCATATATGATTTTGATTTCATATGTAGCCCTGGCACTTTAGTCTGTTTCTTCACAACATGCATGGTAAGCCTTAGCACTTTCCCTTACTAGTCGTTAACCCCCTGAGGCAGCCAGATACAATGGCCAGGGGACTGAAGGTCCTAAGGTACGGGTTTTTCCTTAAGCTCAAGAGAACAGTTTGACTTAGGTTTCAACTCCTTAGCCCTAAGGTGGAAAGACCAACCCCCTGGCTACTATTTCATGAAACCAGAGAGAGGGACCCCAGAGCAGACTTCAGAGATGTCCTCAAGTCCTGAAGAAATGATTTATTGCCCTCACCTCACCTCCAGCCAATCAGTTCCTAACAGAAGCCCAACCCCTAATCCATGGTGTCTTGTGATTTTGCCCTATATAATCGGTAACTGACATGCCGCCAGGGAGTTTGGGCTTTTGCACATTAGCTTCCTCTTCTAGATGGTGCCATTCATAACAAAATAGCCAATAATTTATCCATTGCAATTTTCGGAGTTTAGTATTTGGCTCTGTTAGTGCCGGGTGGACAAACTCTTTCTGTTTGGTAACAGCAACCATCCAGGACTAATATTAAAGTTTGCAATCTAATTAGTGGGTAAAAGGTGAGAACTGAGGGGTTGTAACTCAGTTTGTCCAAATCATTTATTTGACTGAAGTGACACCATGTGTTGTAAAAATAGATTCATAAAGAAGTCAGAAATGTATCCAAAATCTGCTGTTTCACCTTTTATTACTTTTATTTATTACTTTTTCCTTTATTGTTTGAGGAAAATAATGTTTCAGTATACATCATTATTGTGCTTTCAAAAGATATAAAATTGACAAAGAGAAAAAAAATACTCTCTTTATTCAAGGAGAAAACAATTGTATGAGCAGCAGCTATCTCTGTGTGGCTCCCACAGTGCCCAGACAATATTGCTTAAACCAAGAAAAACTCTGCAAGGCATTAAAGGAAGAATCAGATATGTGTCTTATTTTATTTTCTATTCACCATGAGGCCCTGCAACCCCACGGTAGCAAGGATTTTGGAGACCTTGAATGAATCATTCATGCCACGTCGGTGACCTAATGTCTGTTGAGAGGTGGTACTTTTGATTGCTATTTACCAAGGCAGTCTCCCACAAAGAGAGTGACTCCTCTTTCATCAAAAATCTTGCACTAAATCCCCTTTGACATTAAAAAAGGCTACGTCCTACCTCTGATGAGTTTTCAAAACTGCAGACCGGGCATCTTCTGGTGAATAACTTTACCCCTATTTACAGTAAAAAAATAATCCAACTGTATTTTACAAAACGGGAAGTTGAGAATGTTTTCTGGGCTTGGTGTATAAACAACATTTTATAAATACAGTTTACATAGTCTTGCTGATCTCTTCTTTGCCACTGAGTACCTGAACCGACTGTAACAGCACTTGAAATGGTTTGCCTCTTAGCAGAAAATGATGGATTCAGTAATGTTACAGTCATTCCCAGTTTAAGTGCGGATGGTATGGAGGGAACTTATGTGAGAGTCTCAATTTTGTGGCAACAGTGTCCTTATTAGAGTTCTTCATGGAGGAATCAAAAATATAAAAATAATCTGCTTTCAGCCATTAAAGATTTTTCTTCCCACATTCACACTTCTGTGATGATAGCAAAATTCCCACCCTCTCCCCAAAGGTACGGATTTGGATAATACCGTTACGACCTAAGCTATATACAGTGTTCGGCCAGAAGATGATATAAAGTTTGAAGAGTATTTTGAACACTCAGAGAAAAGCCCAGCTTACTGATTCTCCTCCCTCCTCTCAAGCCACTGATGTACAACCCCTTACTCTGTTATCAGCAGTCTTATATTTCAGCGGCTATTGCTGTCGTTCATATTCTTCTTTGCATCCAGGCAACCCATCTCTATTCTTAACTTGCATCCTGGAGGCTTATCTCAAGAAAATAGGACACAACAGAACACTGTGCAAATCAATTTTACTAAAAATCCTTCATCAATTCAAAGGCTTTTTCTGTTCTCACCTAAGTTCTAATTGACATATGCGTTTAGAAATTCACATTACTGATTTTCAGAAGTCCTCACTTATACTCACTGTCCACTTAACCACTCTCAAAATTAAAATTCAAAAGGAAGAGTGTTTATTTGACAGATACAACACATTACATACTGCTGATAATATCAGTAAATGTGACTTTGTTTAGGCATGACTGTAACTGCATGTTTTTGTTGGGTGAGCTTATGAAGGTGAGATAGTTTCTTGCTAACCACAGAAACTCTAAATAGATTTTTTTTGTGTGTGTGGAACAACTGTTATGTGTAAAATTAGCTTTGTTTAAAATTCACATCCAAATACCATATGAGTCTGTTTATCACGTTATCTTCTTTTTCCACATCTAAAAATCATAAAACACCCTAAAGCAGTCATTGTCTTTATCTTCATCTTACAATCAACTGTTTAATTTGAATTAGCAAGCTAAACAATCACCATTTTATAGAAACAGAAGCATTTACATTGATAATATCTGCAGGCCAACTATTCACAACTAAAGTATGTATGGACAGTTAACAGATAAAAAAGCAAAAAGAAAAAAAAACCTAAGAGTGATAAAAATTTTATTCTGGAAAATTATCCCTAGTTTTCTTTTCATTTTTCTTTTTTTACGGGGTGAGCGTTAAGTGTATTTATTTCCCTACATATTAACACATTTATTAGTTTTCATCCATTTCATTGACTAGCACTTATTGATTGATAAAATACAAAAGAACAATTGTACTGGCTTTATGATGTATATCTTAATTATAAAAGCCATTTTATTTTGCCTTTTATTTTCCAATTTTTCAGAGATATTAATAGAAGAAATATCATACTTTCCTCTAATGACATCATTAAAAGCAATATAACAACAAACAAAACTAACGTGAGTTGAATAGTGACTATTACCTTGTCTCAGTATTAGGGAGATAGTAGGGAATGGTAGGGTCTGTTCCAACTAAACAAAGCAGCAACCACTCAGCTCCTGCCAGTTACTGTGAGACAATATGTAGGCACAGTATTGCGAAATCACTGAATTTTTCTGAAGAACCAGAGATCTCAATCTGTTTGTGAAACCTCCTAATTGTTAGTTATTTTTATTTTAAAACTGAAAGTTTATATCTTTTGACCACTTTCCCCATTTGCACAATCCTCCATCCCCCACCTTTAGCAACTACCAATCTGTTCTGAGTTCATTGTTTTATGTTTTCAGATTCCACATATAAGTGAGATCATACAGTATCCGTTTTTCTCTGACTTATTTCATTTAGAATAATGCCCTTTGGATTCATCCATGTTGTTGCAAATGGCAGGATTTCTTTCTTTTTATAGCTCAATAATATTCCATTGCATATATATACCACATTTTCTTTATCCATTTATCCATTGATGGACATTTAGCTTGATTGTATATCTTGGCTGTTGTAAACAATGTTATGATGAATATGGGTGTACATTTCTTTTTGAGTTAGTGTATTTGTTTTCTTTAGATAAATACACAGAAGTGGAATTGCAGCATCATATGGTAGTGCTATTATTTTTTGAGGAACCTCCATACTGTTTTCCATAGTGGCTGCACCAATCTATATTCCCACAAGCAGTGAACAAAAAAAGGTTCCCTTTGCTCCACATCTTTGCCAACACTTACAAGTTTTTTTCTTTCTTTTTCTTTTATTATTGCCATTCTATCAGGTGTGAGATGATATCTCACTGTGGGTTTAATTTGCATTTTTCTAATGATTAGTGATGTTGAACACCTTATCATATATCTGTTGGCCATCTGTATATCTCCTTTGGAAAAAAGTCTCTTCAGATCCTCTGCCAATTATTCTTCTTTTTTAATTTTAATTTATTAGTTTCAGGTGTACAAGACAAGGTAATACTTAGACGTTCATCATTTATATCCCTCACACTGTGAACCCTCCTCCCCCCATCCACTATCCCTCCGACCTCACACTGAGCCATCACATTATATATATATAAAATTATAGTTGGCATTCATTAATGTTTAGCTTCTGGTATACAGTGCCATGATCAGGCATCCACAGTATCCCTGATTTTTATGTTATCTATTGTTGTGTAAGAAAAAAACAAAACAAACAAACAAAAAAACAGTTCTTAGTCGCTCAAAATAATCTTTTTATTTTCTTCATACTTTTAGGGAAAGGCAGTTTATCTCTGACTTATGTAGTGTTAGCTCGAGTGATTACGAATGGAGATGCCACTTCAAAAGTGGCTTCTTCACTATATGATGTAATATTGCGCCTTTTGGACTCTTTTTCTCTCCATGAGGCATCTCATACTCCAGGATATCTTTTCATGACTTTTCTTCTCATAATGTAGCATTTCTTTTCACAGTGTGGAGGTCACAAAGCAGTTGTACTTCTTACCTGGTAACAGGTTTCTAAGAGCAAGTGTTCTAAAAATTAGAAAATGGGAGCAGCTAAACGCTTTATGGTTCATACCTGAAAACTAGCACTGCATAACTTCCAACTTATTCTATTTGTCAAAATAGACAGAAAGCTCTTACAGAGATCAAGAGTAGAGAATTAGTCCCGCCTCTCAATGGGACAAATGTCAAAAATCTGTGGCTATGATTAATCTCCCACAGCAGGAGATTTCTCTCTCCAGTCTTAATGTCCTGTAGTATATTCTAAATGGGACCTGATGAATTGTAGTTAGATGTTGGAAGCCTTCTCTTATAATTGACAACTTTAAGAAAGGACTGCACCAAAAGCTTCTGATGTTCATAATTAGCTTTGATAAAGACAAATCAGAAAATTCTCAATAGAATTGACTCTTGAGAAATTCAGTTATCCTTTTTCCTCCAAAAATTAATAGACAGCTTGCCAATTGCTAAACTCTCTTTTTGCCCTGCCTCTTTGCTTTTACGTATTTTTCCTTTCTACATAATTGCCCAGAAGAAAAGCAGTCTCCAATTCTATTTTTAATCTACGCTCAAATTCCATCGGACACATCTCTCAAAAGCTCCCCACTACTATGATGATATCAATTCCCCATGATTCCATAATTCAGCATATATCCAGCCCAGAGGGCGGAGCCAGTCTCCCTTTTTGACAAGTACTTGTCATAAAGAGGGAGAATGGCCTTTTCTTTTCTCTTCAACATGAAGAATGGGAAAAGTTTTGATACTCATCTCCTGTGACCAATTCACAACTCAGTCTTTCCTTCTTTAATTGATCCCACTTATAAATAGAATCTGTCAGTAGGTAATGGAACTGTAGATTGCAAGATATTATCCAGCTTATATTTATAATGTGGAGATGTGTATCATTTACTTTTATTAACTTTGGGGCATCAGCAAAATTCTGAGACAACATCCTGTTATATCAGCCTGTATGGAGCTCAGAGAGGAGTTTTGTCTAAATGTTCAGAATGTATATAGATGGGATATAGGACCTTAGTAAAGACCAAAATCACCTATAAAAATTATGTACAGAAAAAACAAAACAAAACAAAATCTATGAGCATATACTGGGAAGTTCCAGCATTTCTATTTCTGGAGGAGGGTGGGGGGAAAAGGAGAAGGAGGAGATCTGAAAGGAAACCAAGCATGACTTTAGTTACAAGAAAACATTCAGAAGAGTGTGGCATCGTGGAAACTCTAAAGATTAGTATTCTCGGTTGAAGACAAATAATGCCCTCTAGCTTGTTTAAGCAAAATAGGATTTATTAAAAATATTGTGTAGTTTATAGTATCTTTGGGAAGATAACAGAATTGAGCTTAGATATATAATAGCCCTAACCAGGGAAAATGCCCAAACTCATCTTGATGTACTCCAGCTGACATCTCACTCAATACGGCATCTACAGCATTAGAGTGAGGAAACCAAACACTCCACTCCACTCACCCAGAAGAAGCAGATTTATCTGTTACCATACAGCTGTACACCCAATATTCCTGCCTAACATCTGATCTTGAAAGCCTAGAGGTCATCAATAAAATGAAAATCCACATTGTTTTACTGGGAGAAACAAAAGTTACTCTGCACCTTGTCAAGAGGTAAATGGGGTACAAGAAAGTGGATAAAGGTTATGTATACAACTCCCAAAAGCCTTGACACTAATGGAGAGTGGTAAAAATGGATTATAACTGGAAGATGGCATTTACCAAATAAAAATGTGCTTTAATTATTTTCTTTAGGATGAGAGACAGTAGCATACATTTATGTACTGATAAAAAAATACTTAGAAGGATTGTGAGAAAAATAAGGTATAGATTAAGTTTAAAATTTTTTTAAAAGGCAAAAGGTAATGGAAATAAGATTATATATTGAGCAACTGGCCTTTAATTGAAAACTACCCTTCCTTGGACATGAAAGGATGGATGAAGGTAAAAAATATGCACAGTTAAATTGTTTTAGATGAGGACAGGAAGACAGAGGAGTGCCTGTTGTATATATTAATCTCATTAAAATATAAATTATTATCTTCAGCTGATAAAATGATGGGGAGTGGAAAGTGGGATAATTTGGGAAATCTGGAAGGAAATGTGAAGTTCCTTAATAAATACGGTAGTAAGATTACCAAGCTGTGTTTAGAATTCATTTGACACTTGAAATTATGAGTTTAATGTGAATCCAGTCTGCTAGGTTATGTGATTTGGGTGCGATTAAAATGATGGATCATAGACTAACCTGGATAAAATGGGAAGTGAAGACAGCAGGTTGTTGATAGTAAGAAATTGATGACATGAATAAAGTGGAGGTCATTATGTGTTAAAAATATGTAAGCAGAAACACATGAGTAAATAGAGAGGAAGAATAGAGAAGAACTGTAGTGATATAATAGAATGCATGCTTTCAGGATTTTGATATTAGTTAGAATTTGGTGGTGATAAATCCTGATATGTGACCTTGGAATTGAGCGTCCGAAATGTGTTGACGAGAGAGAAGTTCATTGATAACTGATGATAAGGAAGTAAATAAACTGAGACTAGAATACTGGCTGGATCATTCACAGAGGTGTTTATGGTTCCAGGAAGAAATTACAGGAGCTCATAGGGAAAAAAAAAAAAAAAAAAAAAAAAAAAAAAAAAAAAAAAAAAAAACGAAAAAAAACCTGAACCATTTTGATAGCTAAACTTTTCATTGCATTAGTGGGGTCACCTGCAATCAAGGGGTGAGTAGGACCAGAAATTGTGTAGATGAAAAGTAAAAGAGTCTTGTATCTCTGGTTGTGAGAATATCAGGCAAATAGTTTTTTTGTTTGTTTGTTTGTTTGTTTGTTTTTGCAATAGGTAGAAGCTTAGCATTTCTGAAATACAAATGATAAATAAGGAACACAATTATCCTACTAATTTGTGTAAAAACAAAATAACACTTGAGGTGATCGTAGAGCCCTCGATGCAGTCACACATTTCAGTTAAAGAGATGATGGGGATATTTTGAAGTGAGATGGAGATGCAGGAGTGTTGGGTGATCATGGTTTAGGGATCCAGAGGACACACTAAAAGGATTTAGAAGGAAAGGAATTATATAAGGAAATTATTTGGTCACAGTAAGAGAATAGGAGTAAAGGTCTGGAACATGATTGAATGAAAGAGAAAGTTAGCCTTCCAGCAGTGACTAAAGTTAGCAGATCTGGGAGGCATAGTGGTGGAAATCCTGATAGTCTTTTAGAAGGTATTAGTATCAGTCTGAGTTCTCCTGGAAGCACACACTGGGACAGAATTAGATGTGAAAGACAATTTCTTTGCAGGAATGTCTGGGAAAGATAAAGAGAGAGCACTGAATTAATAGGAAGGGAGAGTCTTCAGACATCATTGTGGGCCCAACCTTTGAAATAAATGATGGAAAGAGAGAAGTTTTTGTTGAAAGAGCCTCAGACAGTAGCACGGCTCTAAGAAAATGTGGGACATGATGATAGGGAAACCCCAGTCAAAACTGCCCTTGAGTAGAGTCCTCTGTTGAGCAGAATTAGTTCCACTCTATATCCTGCCATGTGCAGTTAATGGCTGGGAACATCACCTCAATGCACTGAAGATACCAGGGAACCTCAGACTCTAGCTTTAGTTCCCTGCAGAAGCATTTCTTGAAGAGATCTTGGTAACATACCCCCATGGCTGTGAATGGCCAACTAGCCATTCATCCCATTGCCATCAGACTGAATAATTCTGAATTTCAGGGGAGCTTCTTTTGAAGATATTTCCTGAGATTGCACACTTTTCTTCCCAGAATAAATCATAACATACACTTTTTAAGGTTTCTGTTGTACTTACATTTTAGTGAAAAGGACAGGAAAAAGCTCTTCAATAATAAATAATGTAATTATGTAATATGGTAAGTTCTAGGAAGTTTGTCGTGATGAATTTGAAAACAGAGATAAAGATTAATGACTTCTGTTGTAGTGTAAATTGATTATAACTTTTGGAATGACCTTGCCCCCAAAATATTGAATTATCGATCAATGTTAGCACACAGCAAATATTTCATTCGCATTGAGAACCTCATTTTTAACTGTGTCCCACACAACTTTTAGTTTTTTAATCAATGACTTGAACTCATGAAAAGGCATCAGCAGGTGGTGGGACACTGATGGAGATCACGACGGTTTTGGTTGTGAGAGATAAAAAAATCAGAATCCAAAATGACCTCAAGTGCCTGGTATGGCAAACTAGTAGAAATTAAATAGAAATAAGATTTATTTCACAGTTCGAACATTGTAAGTGCACGATGGGGAGAATCACAGTCTGTTCTGCTATGTCCAGAAAAAGGACCTGGAGCCACAGCATTTAGACTTAGAGGTAACATTTTCTAAATATTATTGACAATTGAAAGAGCTCAGTGGCCTCCTGACAAGGTGCAAAGGTATATGCACGCATGGGTGGAGACAGACAGACAGACAGACACACACACACACACACACACACACAGTGTCAAGACTTGCTTCTCCAGGGTCTGACATATATAGAACCAATCACATATGATTCATCCCATTAGTATTTATTCAAGAATTGATATTAGGACTACTTTTTTGAAGACATGAACATACTTAACCTGAAAGAAGACTCCTGGGGAGAAGAGTAGAAGCTGAACAATTGTTTAAAAGAATTGGAGGGCCTTCTTTTAGAAAATCTATTAAGTTGTTTGGGTTAAACAGCAAGCGGCAGAACTAAAGGAAACAGTTTAAAATTACTGGGTCAGAATTTAGCTCAACAATTGGGAAAGCTTTCTAAGAGGAATAATTATCTAAAGAATTGACTACTTTTTGAAATGCTGAATTTTCTGTCACTAAAAATGTTCCAAAACCTTACTTTTTTTTTATTTCTTAGGAACATTTTCTTATTACAGTATAACATCTCTAAACTCAGAATATCTCTTTCATGTGATATTGTCTTAAAAGTACTATTATAATTATTATTTGCCATGAATTCCTGATCACCCAAAATTGTCAGCATTGAACCTGAGGAAAGTAGTCACTAAATTGAAAGATAACCCTGATTGTTACCTCCCAGGAATCAAATGGCTGTGGGAGGAGAGTGTTGGTGGTGACTGGATATTTAGTATCATTCCTGAAGTTGGCTGATAATGTTATCTTGCCAATAGTATTGATAACCCAGAGAATGATCTAGTGTGTAAAATAGAATAAGCATCTTTGACTCTTAAGTTGGTTGACTCAAAATAATAAGATTTGGGGAGTGTAAAAACTAGAATTTATTAACCAAATTATTTTGCTTTTATTTTTCTTTTGATATATGCACAAAAGTAATGTATGAAAAAGGTATGCCTCATTAAGTCTAAAAGAAGGCTTTACTAAGTATACAACTTAAATGGTGAGACCACTGTGTTGTTGATTACTTGGCAGTATTTTTTCCCTTTCAAATGGTATATAAACTAACACATGTTCAGCAATCAATTTTATATTTTATAAAGTATGATTTAGATTCTAGATTATGCCACCTTTTAAAGGGGGTGTTGAAGAGCATACACTGGAATTATATGGATAATTGGAACCTAACATATTTCAATTATATTTTAACCTTAAATTTCTTTGCTTCATACTATGGGTTAATTTGTGACCTAACAAATGATATCTTGAAGTCCTATCCCCTCTACCTGTTAATGTGACCTTATGTGGAAGTAGATTATTTGCAGATATAATCAAGTAAAGATGAGGTTATACAAAACTAGAAAGGGTCTTAAATCAATATGACTTGTGTCCTGATAAGAGACACGGGGTGGAGAACACCATGCAAAGACACAGAGGGAAGACAGCCATGTGAAGATGGAAGCAGAGATTGGATTTATGATGCCAAAAATCAAGAAATAGCTGGAGCTACCAGAGGCTGGAAGAGGCAAGAAAGGTCCACCCTTAGAGGTTTCAGAGGAAGAATGACTGCCAAAACTTGGATTTTGGAATTCTAGCATCATGAACTGTGAAACAATGCATTTCTATTGCTTTAAGAGATGTATTAGTTCCTAGAGCTGCTGTATAAAGTATGACAGACTGGATGGCTTAAAACAACAGAAATATATTCTTTCAAAGTTTTGAAGGTTGGGAGTCTGAAATCAGTGTGTTTTCAGGATTATGGCCTATGAATGGCTCTAAAGAATTTATAGTGAGCCTTTCTCTTAGCTTTGGTGTCTCCAGTAATCCAGTGGCTTTCCTTGGTTAGCAACAGCATAACTTCAACTTCTGTCTCCATCATCACATTTTCCGCCTATGTCTTTATATGTTCTTCTTATGAACGACACCACTCATATTGGATTAAGGGCTCATCCTACTCCAGTGTGACTTCATCTTAACTAAAGTACATGTACATGTACAGCCACCCTACGTCCAAATAAAATAATTTTCTGAGGTACTGGGAGTTGGACTTCAATATATCTTTATGCAGGACACAATTCAACTTATAACACTTAAATTTGCAAAAATTGTTATTTTCTGTATTGATTAGCTAAAAATCTCAGAAATATATTTTTAGTTTCATGATATTGAAAACAAGTTTCTTGTACGTGCCTCTTAAACCAGGTCATTAGACAAAATGTTAAGTTGCGATTACAAAGTATTTGCAAAATGCATTTTAAGTCTTAAACATTCATACATGTAAAAAATGTTATTTCATCAGGGAGATTGACACCTAATTTCATTATAATATATATTTCACTATTACAAAGAAGTAATAGAGACCATTTCTAGGACACCAAAATTTGAATATTTTAATTAAATATTAATTAGTAATGAAAAAGGTAATCATGTTATGTATTCTTTTAGACATTAAAATTTTTAAATAGACAATTCAAATCATATGATGGCTATATAATTTTCTTTTAAATAATTATGTTCTAAGCTAGTAAAAATAAGCTGCTGACTTGCAATTATCAGCATAATCTGACTTGAAGCAACTGGTTTCAAAGATTAAGTTATCTAGCTGGTATCCATTAATATTTCCAATTACAATAGTTTAAACACCTGGAGCTCATATTTGTAATGTTACTTTTTTTCCCTGATAAGTTGTTAAGTGATTTAATTTTCCAATGTTGTTCTCAGTAAGTGCCTTGGCTTATATAATGAAATATACGAATCTTTCCTACAATGATTTGGCAATTTAATTGAAAGTATGTAGTATGTGTGTATAGCAAGCCATTTTTGATCACTGATTGTACCCATAGTAGGAATGAAAATGAGCATTTCATTCAAAAGTGAATTTAGAGTAGTTTTATTTTCATGGTTGAAGAACCACAAATTTTCCTTCCAGTAGACCTATCACAATTCAAAACGTACTAATGTCTAATTGAACACACCATCTGTTAACTAGAAATAAAATGCCTGTGTCACATTTATCAATTCATTTGTCAGGTATGGGATGATGAAGAACCACTAGTGTAAATCTAACTACTCTTCCATCGTTTATAACCAGTGTAATTCATGGCAACACAGAAGCTCCTAGGTTTTAGGCCTATTTCTTGCTTCCTTTAAGGTCAAAGTCTTCTCCTACTATAAAAAACAGAAGAGATAGTATCTTTCCATGAAAAATGAGATTAAGAGCTGGTGTGGGAAAGATATAACCCTTTAAAAAAATGACTGAACTATGATAAGGAAATCTTAAAAGACTTATCCAAAAGAAATGCCATTTTGTGGTCTGCGGAGAGTCAAGCATATCGTTATATTTCTTCCTGCAGAGTGGGAAGGTCTGTCAATAAACTGAAAAGAGAACTGACAACACTTTCTGTGGCTTCCTGTTGTGAAGACTAAGGGCCTAAAATGATTCCACTCAAGGTCCAAGGGCTTTAGCTGCTCCAATGTGTCTCTATTAACCTGGCATTAAATAAGTTAAGCAGTTGACTTTTCCCCATGCAGAAATAAAGAGGTTAGTCACATTCATTATAATGCATCTTGTAAGCTGCAGAGTACAGAACACATTTTGATTAATACTTACAAGAGAAATACCTTTTCTCTATGAATATCAAAAGAGACTTTCATAAATCACTAGGTTTCCTTGGAAATCAGTAGATAAAATGAATATTAATACAGAAAGCCTTTGTTTATTTTCTTGGGATACCCTTATTCAAGTCCATTGGAAATAATGGAACTTATACTTTTACCATTCAAGGGAGTAAACTATGAAAATAAGGTATCCTATTGATAAATATCAGCCATAGAGTGCATACAGCAAGGGTATAATCCCTCCTAAAGAACTGCAAGGAAAGAACGTGAATTAATGTGTGGAATCTACGGGCAAAAATTTAGGTTTAAGAAAGGAAAAGATTTTCTACTTGGATGGGCTGTTTAAGAGGAAGGAGTTCTTTTCAGAGATAGTGAGTTCTCAAAAGTGGACTTTTTGTTGTGGCCAGATGTCTCAGTTGGTTAGAGCACGAGCTCTCAACAACAGGATTGCCAGTTCAATTCCTTCATGGGATGCTGGGTTGCACCCACTGTAGCTTAGATAGAAAAAACAGCAACTGGACTTGGAGCTGAGCTGCGCCCTCCACAACTAGATGGAAAGACAACGACTTGGAGCTGATGGGCCCTGGAGAAACACATTGCTGTTCTCCAATAAAATTTATGTTTTTTTTGAAAAAGTGGACTTTTCAGGTTATGTTCTCTGCTCTAGCTTCCTTTCCTCTTTCAGACAGTGTCTGATTCTTTTGACGAGGTAGGGAGGAGAGTCCTACGCAAATGTTTTTGTTACATAGTGTGAGGAGGGGGCAATCTGAATGGGCACGAGGAAGAGGAAACACAGGAAATGGCAGTACAAAAAAGGACCTGGGCTCTGATAACACGATGAACCCCTGGATCAAATCCTACCTGAAGTAGTCATGTCTCTAGACTTAGTGACTATATGCAAAATAAAATTTCACTTTTCTTAATATTAGTCTGAATTAAGTGTTATGTCTCTTTGAACCAAAAGCAAACTTATAACCTGTCACTTTATTTGCAGATACAGAAGGCAGAAGAGAGATTTTAACAGCATCACGACAGGCTGTTGTGTTGGAGAAATTTGCTCCTTTTATAGTTTGCAGTACTAAAGTTTAGAAGAATTTCCTCTTAAAATGAAGACTAGTATAAGGTTTTTATATGACGACATCACTATTACTTAATTGGGAGTAAAAGGAGTATTTTAGTAACTCTGATAGCAAGAATTGCACGTAACTCATGCATTTAGTTTTATCATCTTAGCACATAAGTGCATGTGGGTATATTGTGACCATGAATATCATTCATCATGTATTGTTGAGAGAAATACTACAGCTGAAAATGAGTGATCTGGAAGTCTCTTTCTAGAGAATGTTTAAAACGGGCTGCGACTGTGAACTAAAAACAATAGTGCTGGACTGGCAACCTAAAGACCTACAAACCCCGAGATCCGTGCTTCTATGATACCTATATTTGCAAATTAACTCCTAGAAACTGGAATCCTCTGTTTGTTTTCTTGCTTGTTTGTATCTTTTTATATTAAAGCATATAATTCTCTTTCACTGCTATTCTGTATTTCCACACTGTCAACAAGTGTCATTTTTTATTTCTACAGATTTAAAGATTTTTAGAGCAGATTCATTGCTGCTCTAAAAGATTCACTTCTCTTTCCCTGGCCTGTCAAGTGAATTCAGTGTCTCCACCTGTATCCAAAAAATGGTTCAATTCATTTTAATATGTCAGTTCCAACATCTGGGCTACTTACTTAAGCTTATTGTGACTCAGCTTTCTCGATGAAAATGTGAAGCATAATACTTTTCTTACAGGTTTTTAAGAGTTTTGAATAAGATCAAGTAAGTGCTTAGCACAGATTCTGACGCTGTTAAGCACTCAGGGATTGTTTTCATGTGTATGAAATGCATCTGACATAATATATGACTTAGATGGCCCGTGGTATATCCTCAAATTTTCAAACTCAATTGAGGCTGGAGAAGAAAAATAGCTAATAGTTGTGTATTACAGAGTCTAAAATATTTTGACACATATATTTTTTTAGTCTGCATAGAAATGAGTCTAGCAGCTTTTCTTCCAACTTACAGATGAGGAATCTGAGACTCAGTGAAGGGAGGTGATTGTGCACAAGTAGAAAGTGGAAGGGTCAGAACCCAAATCCTTCTGACCCGTGTCCCAGTATTCTTTCTGCTATGACTTCACCAAATTTAGTCATCATGACCCTTTTGTGAAAGAGCTCAGAAAAGATCATATACGTGCTGTGACAAAGAGAAGGAGCTGGAGCAGCCCGGAAGTTCGTGGGAAACCCATGCCTGATAAATTGTCGAGAGTCAATGTGAGTGTGTACATGCAAAGTCCAGCGAATGCCATGTACTTACCTTCATGTCTTGAAAATATGGAGCTTTGGAAAATTGGGGGACTCTTACTCTATGCATAGACCTGGAATAAAGAACATGTAGAGATTAAATATAATCTCTACACATTTTTACATTAGGATAATACATTATTTTTTCATGGCCATTTTATATGTTTTCTCATCTTTTATTTGTAGCATTGCTTTACTATATGCTTAGAAAAAAATCTTCAAATGTAAAAATGAAAAATTTGTAGTATTTAGATTAAGCAATATGAACATTCTCATTTAACATTTTCTTGTATATGATCTGGATAAAATTATTTTACTGAGAAATTCGTAGACTTGGAGCAGACTGGATTCTGATGTAGGGAAGTGTCAAGTAACTAAGAATAAACCATAGAGCTCTATTTTGAGACTATGTGGATTTGGTATGTAGGAATGGATATGCTCTACTGTGAACCAGTATAGTATTCGGTAACACATTTGAAAAAAGATGCTCAAACTCTATCACAATGATAAACATGTCTCTCTCACAGGTTAAAGCACAAGTCTAGAAGTCATTGCAAACAGAACCATGCAGTGCTTCAAAAACTAATCAATTGGATGCTTGGCATCACTGTTACAGGTTGTAGAGATGAACTTATGTAAAAATTTTATCTTCATTTTGAGGCAGCAATACTGTGTGAGACCTGCAATAGTTTTTGCAATTCTGAATGCCAAGCTTTAAAGGAACTTTGATAGCATTATTACTCATCTGCTTATTTGCGTATTCACATACTTTCTATTAGTGGTGTAGTACAGTGGCTCAGAGTGTAGAAATCTAGTCCGGCTAATTAGTCGGCAGTAGTCTCTCTTTGCCAGTTGGCACCACTCAGAGGATTCCATCCAACCTGACTTGGTGACTGAAAAATCAGTGCAGGCCGTTACTAGGAAGCTAGGGCTCCAGCTAGAAAGAGGGGAAAGTTTCCCGATCTGGAGGTGGAGGTGAATAAACTGAGTGTGGAACCAGTTTCATCATTAAGGGTTATTAATATGCTAAAGAATTTAGGAAGTGATATAGGGAACAATTGAGGCATTCATGCTTTGAGAATGTGGTCAATTAAGACTTTCACAGCCATAGTTAAGACTGTGCGAGTGGGTCCACTGGTCTGAGTTAATGCTAAAGCATTTTGTAATGTCCTTATGAATTAATAGCTGAGTCTATAGGATATAATGGAAAGATTTCTTGGTACTTCTAATACCAGTTATTAAACCTATTATTTGAGGTTATAATCTGCTATTGAAATTTATTGTATAATAAATGCCTCTTTTCTTAAAAAAAAAAAAATCATATATTTTGTTACACACACCCAGACTCTCTGTCAGGCCTCCCAAAGGACTACTCATGGAGACATCAGCACCAAGCTTCCATTTAATCCTCAAATATTTTAAATATCTGAAGCTCTTTTCATTGCTTACCAAGAGCTGCTCTTGTTCAGCATTGACAGCACTGATGTTTTTTCTCTCCATGTTGTCATCATTAGAAAGCTCCAGCTCTGCTATAAGGAAGTAGGAATGATAAGGGATCCTTTCGTCAGTCAATTGTGAGGTATGTCTGTATAATAGGGAATTATGCCAATAAAAAAAAAAAGAAAAAAATACAAAATTGATAGTCCAATAGTAAACTTTGTGGTGCTTTACACCCTAGAAACAAAATTGCACTTGAATTTATCTTCAAATTCAAAAGTCTTTTTAGTGTAGATTCCTGCTTTGTACGCTAAGTATATATTCGAAGTATCCTACTGGTTATTGCACAAACTGTTGCTAACTGCCTCTAGGCAACTTGACCCTGTACCTATCTGAAGTTTTTTGTTTTTGTTGTGTTTTGTTTTGAGAGGTAAATAGTAGCCACTGACATTTTTTTAGATGAATGAGGTTTAACTATATTCCACCACCATATCCCTGATTAAAATGCAAGCCTTAAGAAAAATAATTTTTTTCCCCTCAAACAAATGCTTATGAAACATTTTCTTTAATCCAGGACTATGAATAGAGTAAAATTGTCTCAGTACTTCCAAGTTTCATATTTATTAGCAAATGCTGGGTAAAGTCCCTGCACTTTGTCCTTTTAGGAGCTCCAATCCCATTTTACATAAAAGTCTGCCGATGGTCGATACAACATATTTTCATAGGCAAGGTTCTGTGCTTTACTGCTGACATCTGGAATCAAGGAATCCTTCATAGCTGGGTACCAGGATTGTTTAGAGATCATGTCAGAGAGTAAAGCCTAGAGGCATCACTGGATTCTTATACTATGTTTGTACAAAACTGGGATATACCTCCAAAATATTTTCAGCTAATTCAAAATAACCCAGATACCTTTAACTATTTCAGAGGTATTCAATCTCCAACATTTATCATACCATAAAACAGAACACTGTCTTTACTGATAAAAATACATTTAGAACATGCATTATGCTGATTAGCAAAACATTGGATTGTAATTAAGAAATAGATAACACTGCCTGTGGATTGTGCTTTCTTTATAGCACATTACTGATCTAAATTATCACTTAACCTAAATTGCATACATGTAATATTTCAGTAACTAGTGAGTCATATACGTGAAAATAAATTATAGACACTACAAAAAAATGTTCCCCAATTTTATACAAAAAGAATGTAACTTACGGTGATAAGGCCAAGATAAAAAGGCTTATTGGTTTACTTGGAGTATATCAAAGACTAAGGACTTGAATCCTACATCTTAAAACTGTGCTAATTCAGAATCTCTTCTGCTGCTTATGAAGCAATGTAATATTGCTAAAAGCATCAGAACTCTAGAATCAACAAGACAATGGAATAAACTTGAGAAATAACGATGGGAAACTCACTAACTCTCAGACTCAGCTTCCTCACTTGTGAAATGGGTTGAAATTCTCACTTTGCAAAATTGTTGTGAAAATTCAATATCAACAAGATGAGATTTATATGCAGATCTTGCCCCTACAGTGCCCAATAAAGATGTCTTTCCCTTCTCTTTGAATTGAGAAAACTGAAACAGAACCTGATAATGCAGAAAGTGTTCTAAATTTGTACAGATTAAGATGTAATTCCAAAAAAAAAAAATTACAGGTAAACCAGAAAATATCAACTTAGAGATTTTGGTTAGCTGAGGAAAAACCATAACGTTTTTAGTTTTAGACTCTCACAAGAAATAGAACTAATTAGACAGGAGAGCTGCATGTTTCAATGAATCCTAGTGGGGGAAGTAATACATTGCATTTAATTCTGAAATTTAATTCTGAAGGGCTTTGGACCACATCAAATCAGTGTGCTTTTCCATTGCAAAATGGCTTAAACTTTCCTTCCTGACAATTTTATTATTAGTCATTGTTTTTTATCTTGTATTTTATTATCATGTAATTACTGTATAACTATATATATATATATATACACACACACACACATATGGATACAGTTATATACATATATACGTATATATATAGTGTGTATACATGTGTGTGTGTATATATATGTGTGTATATATGTATATATATATATATATATATGTATGTATGTAAAATTCATCTTTAGTTCCTTCTTGCCTTTTCCATTTTTGAACTTCTTTAAGGAAATGGGGCTTAAAGAAACTTGTCACTGATTGTTAATAATTGATTATGTTTGCACCTGTGTCTTTGAATTGATACATATAAAATCGGAATAATACTCCCCAAAATAACAATCATTAGAATACCTGTATAATTCTTAACTCTAAAAAGATTCCTCTAACTACATGGAAAAAAAAATCAAACATTAGTCCTGTAATGCAGGGTCTCAGTTCCCGCTCCCCGCACAAGAAAGCAGGATATGGTGAGGCCAAGAAGGAACAACAATGGAGCCATAGTTAGTTGAGTTATACCACTATATTCTCAACGGCAGCTGGTCAAGATATAAAAGCAAACATCCACCAGTACTCCAACCAGTCGTCTTCCTGCTCCCGGTCTCGCTGGTAGCCAGGCAAAACACAGAAAGTGGGATCCACAGGACCCGCAATCCGCCATCTGCTCTTGCTAACCACACTTGCTAGCCGCAATCCACAGTCCACTTCTCTGCCAACCAACCAACCCCCTAGCGTAGCCACAGAAATTGTATTAGTGGCTAATGGCTAACTGGTAACAGCTGATGGCCACCCAGCCACACTGGATGGCCATCTAATAACCAAGCCAGCACCTTTCCACCTGAGGCTGAGAACCTGGAGACTGCTCTCTGGGACTCTGTCCTCACAAGTCCTATCAAGAAATACTTTCTTAAGATAAAAATTATTCCCTTTCCTTGAAAAAAAATCTTTAAAATCCAAGGAATAACTTATATTCAGAGATATGTAGGGAGCCACTTGGGTCTGTCCAGAGACTTTGATGACTTTTTCCCCCCAAATTACAACTGAAATTACTCTGGAAATTTAGATATTTTTTTCTAAGGATAATATATAGTCCTTTACATTATATAATCGTTAAATAAAATTACATACTTTTTATCAACAATTACTTGTAAAGTAAGAATTTTGCTTCAATCTTGTAAATATAGGAAAAAATATAGAGAGTTAAAATGAGTAACAGATTATAAGAGTTTTTAGAGTATCACTTGCTATGCAGATAATTGTCTAAAATTTATAGGACCTCAACTATATTCTGTTTTGGTTCTTTACAGTGTAGCAAACCTCTTAACTAGATTATAAATACTAATAACCAGCAATTATTGAGTACTTACTGGTGTCAGGTACTTTCCTGAGCAGTTTGCTTGGATTACCTCATTCAATCTCAATATTAGATTTAGTTGACAAATGTGAACAATTTCGATTTTTTATTATATCTTATTATTTTTAATGGAGGAGTTGAAAACCTGAAGCTTGAACTTCTTTACATCTTCCTTCATGGCATTCGGTTTTAGAGCACACCGGCCCACACAGCTTTTAAAACTAATTCTCCAATCTGAGTGTCTTAAAATATTCTTCAAATTCTATTTCTGACTTAAGCTCTATTTCACATTTCTGTCTTGATATGTCTCCCCTCTCTTCTGACTTCTCTCTCCCTATGTTCTTAGCTTCTTATTCCTTCTTCCCCTACCCTTTGTATTTCCTCTTCTTTTTGCATCTTCATTTTTATTCTTCTCTTCCTCCTGTTTGTTTTTCCAATATCCCTAAATTGTGTTCTTCCTAAGTTGTTTTTAGTTTGTTTGTTTATCTTGCTTTATTTTTTCTCTCCCAAATTATTTTTGGCCATCAGCATGTAACTAACTTATCTATTGATTCTTCTGAGACATATTTAGATAAGTATGACTTTTTTTGTCCCACGTACATGTTTCATCTATTTCAAGAAACATTTAATCCAGGATAGGTAACAGCAAACCCAATTCCATGCTTTTTAGTAAATGTTTATTCTAAGGAAAAAAGATGCATTTGTAGCCATGGGCAGACACATTCAATATTAACACTAGATTCTATTTCTCCGTAGGAAAATGTCAGTAGATAAGAAAGAAGAATGCAAAACTTGAGAGATAGAATTCTCTTCTAATTTGAAGCAACTCCTGACAATGACATATAAATGCTATTGCAGTAGGATTGCCCTTTCGTTGTTTTGATTTTATCAAAGTTAGTGAGAATAAAAATTAGTGAATTAAGGAAAATTTACACATTATGTTATTTTTATCTGTATTATTTAGTTCTTTGACCTCCTGCTGTCATGCTTTGAGAAATCTGTTTGATTAACCCAATCACTGCAGTTAGGAAAACTACATAGATTCAAGCACCATTAAGGTTTGAACCCATTAATCTTTCTGAGCCTCTCCTGCCTTGATGTAAAATGAGAAGATTGATATCTTAGCTGTTTGAAGGCCATTGGCTGTTTCATGATGGATGGTATGCACACCATCTACCTTATTCAATAGTAATCTGATAAACAGATGTTTAAAGCCTTACTTAATTCAATGAAGCAGCTTGTTAGATTTCTACCTTTAATAATTTAATAATACCAATTACTTGTTATTTGTTTTAACTGAAATGTTTATTATTAGATTAATATTGAGGTTGTAGTAGGAGTGTGTGTGAATCATAGATAGAGTTCAGCTAAGTCTCAAATGCAAATTATTTTGTTACATATCATGTTTCCATTTTTAGGGATGATTTCAACATTCCCCCCACCTCTCAGTTTTTACATTGGTTTATATTGATCAAGTGCTCTTGCATGTATTTCACTTAATTGGTACAACCCTTAGAATGTAATACAAATGAGATTTCAATGAAAACTTTTATTACATAAGCCCTTTTCCCTGATTAAATTTGTATAGATATCATAATACCAATTCTCATCTTATCAATATAGCATGTTATCATTTTCCTCTGAGGAAAGCATAGTTTTATTTAATTTAGGTATAAGCCACTAATTTTTAAAAGATTACGACATTTCTATATTTTAACTTGACTACATGAAGTCTAAATAAAATAAATATTTGTGGCAACTTTTAATCAATTTTTAAAAACTGAATAATTTCCAAAATGAATTCTAAGTGATTTCTCAGTCATGTGTCCTATTATGCCTTTTTTGTTCATGCTTCATTGTAGTCTCTTTACCATCCAGCTGATCTTACACATCCATACCTCCTTATTTCTGAAAGATAACCAGCGAAACAAAACTGGTTCTCAACTTATCAGCAAAGTTAACAAAGTTTAAAGAAGTGATGTGTAAATTGTTTCTATTAACAGAGATTGTTCTCTTTTTCTTCTTTTGATATTTACAAATTTTATGTGATATCTTGCTTGACTTGTCCTGTATACTAGCTACTATACATAGTTTTTTTTATTATTATTTATTTATTTATTTATTTATTTATTGACTATTGCCTTAGATTTAGGCCACACATCTTACTCTATCTTTCATGTTCAAGATGTCCACATTTAAGAAAAATTCCCTGGGTTCCTAGAGTCCATAATGTTTACTTGTACTTTTAGTGAATGGATTTAATACATAAAAAAATACTACCATGTTTCTTGGTCCAATAATTGTGTTGGATGTTTTACTACAGGAACAAATATCAGGAAACTTTTGGAATGGACCAAATGCCTTTCTGGATGTTTGGACAGGACTAATTATCAAGTACCTTTGGTGTGGACAAATGTCTATGTGGATGTTTTGGATGGTACCAAATGTCTGGTATTGCAAGCAACCCGATTAGAAAATATCACTGGACATGAAGAAAAAAACAAATATAATCATCCACTGATTGTGGCTAAGTAAACTGGTATAATTACATGGGACAGAAATATAATCATATCTAACCAGTTATATATTAACATATTCTTCAATTCAACAACTTTGCTTCTTTGCTTATTCACTAAATTTCTACATATATGAAAAATGAGACATGTACAAGAATGGCATTTGCATTACCCAAAAACTACAAAAAAAAAAAAAAATTAATACTCATCAAGAAGAGAACAACTCAAAAATATCAGGAATATTCTTGCAATGGTATACTCTACATCAATTAAAATAAATAAAGTTATATGCTTGAATATGGATAATCCCTAGAACTCTTTGCTTAAACAATGTAAGTTATAATATTATATATATATATGACTCACATATATATGATATATACATATATATCATATATGTGTGTATATATATATGATATTTATGTGTAAAATACTATGCTAGTTAAGAATAATATTAAAACATTCAAAACAAAACATAAATAAGAAAATTATAAAGCTATTCACATAAGGGTAAGCATCAAAAATGAAGGTAGTAAATTTCTCTGGTTGCTGGGTGGATAAAGTAATGAAGAAAGAGCACATAGTGAGACTTCAACAGTATTGGGGATGATGAATATACAGATGAATGGTGCATAGACTATATTAAAAATTCATAAATATTTTTTATATAAAGGGATGGAAGATTGGATGAAAGAGGATTTAAAAGGCTTAATTCACTTTGGAAAGAAAAATGAAGGCTCTATCTAATTGGAGTAGAACATATTTAAAAAAATGTCATTTTAATCCAACCCAGATTCAAAGACCATAATGCAAGAGGAATGGTTGGGTTGCCATCATACTGCTCGCTACCAACTGCTCTGCGTAGAGTTAGTTATATAAATTCTTAAAACACTTCTTTCATTCTATTGGCATTGATCCTTTCTCTCTGGCATTTTGTAAAACATTTATTTACACTTATACTCTAGGGGCTAATTTTGTGAGCTTTGGAATAAAATTAAATATGTTGGAAGATTATGTAAGCTCAAATGTTATATTTAAATGATCGAGAGGCACTTAAATATAGAGGCACTTAAATAAAGGCAAAATGTCAGCAGGATTCACAATACTTTGCTGGGAAAGTAGTCCCATATGATAGCAAACATAGCCCTAGACCAATATCCCATTAAAATGTAAATAGAAAGACATTCTAAACTTTTTTCATAAAAATTGAACTGTACTTACACTTGTGGCTGTAGCTAAAATTGTCTTGTTGCACATCTGCATTGTGATGACTGGAGGTTGTAGCATTTGATGTCAAAAAAAATGAAATTCATAACCGGATATCCATCTGGAGGAAAGTATGGCTGAGCAGAATCAGGAAGGGTAAAGTAAGATGTGCGGCCAAACTCCAAGGCACTGTTTTTTTATTCCTTGCATTGTACATTGTGGATCACTGGATTAAATCCAGAAAGTTCACATTAGTTTGAACCAAGTTGGAAAACCTGTAAGAAGATAGGGGCAGATTATTTCATTACTGAGATGTCTTTGATGGCAAAGCTTACATATACTTTTTTTTAAGTAAAATTTATTGGGGTGACAATGGTTAGTGAAGTTAACATAGGTTTCAAATGTACAATTCTGTAATGCATCATCTATATATCACATTGTGTGTTCATCACCCAGAGTCAGTTCTCCTTCCATCACCATATAACGCTGGCGTATTCTAAAGTTTGTTTATACCCAAAAGACACTTCATTATACTAAAGCATCTGTATATATTTGCCAAAGAATGTTCTCTAGTCAAATATCATGATACTTTCTGGGAGTTATGAAAATGTGATGGGTTAGAGGAGCAGCCTGGGAAAAACATAGCCTGGCTTCAAATCTGTGCTTATAAACTAAATACATGACCAAGAGATTAAGTTCCCTAACCATTCAGAGTTTATTTTCATCATCAAAGTGGGGACAATAAGCATATCTACCTTGTGATGCTTTTTCACAGATTGAATGACGTAAACTACCTGGGATATATCTTGGACACACTGGGAAGTGAAAAATCATAGTAATTTTTACTAATAGCACAATTATTTCAAAGAAGACCTATAACATAAAGAAATAAAACAGTTTATCAGATTCTAGATCTTCATTCCATATGCATATTTACTGTTATTGATGTTTGTAGGAAAGAACAACTTTCTGAAGATGTATTCATAGAGTGGTCACCTCCCATCTCATCCCTGCCGTTGCTCCTTAATTCTCTTAAGAAACAGTCTTTTCTATGTCACATCACACTGGTCTTGAGTCCTTTTCTACCAACTTATTATTCACTGTTTGTGAGAGCACAGGTCTTCCTAATTATAACCAGACCTGCTTTTCAGTAATCAGACTAAGATCCAAAACTTGTAGTTGTATACAGTCCTGATATGCCGTGGTGGAACTCTCTATAATTAATTATTTTAAACACTATTGTATTGTTTGGTTCCAGGTCATTCTGTAAGAGGCTAACTCTCAGATTCCAGCCTGTAGTGATGGTTTTGGACAATTTAAGCCCTAACTGAAGAGTTACAGCTTTGAGTAAAAATATAATTGTCCATTAGAAGCTTTACTAAGTTTCCCTGTACATTTTTCATTAATTATCTCAAAAATATGGAACTTGTAATGGGGAAAATAGTTTGAGAGAGAAAATTTGGATAAAAATTATTATTTATATTTTATTGGTATAGCATCTGAGTTGAATCTAGTAAATAAAATTTAATTTCCTGATCATGTAATGAAACACATTTCCTTTGATTAGCCACTATATAACTTTCTCTGCTTTGTTCAGTATACTATACAAGTTCCGGCAGAATTCTGTGCAGAGATATTACAGAATTCCAATCACATTTTAAAATTGGACTACAATAAAGATACTTTTTAGAAGGGGAGAGAGGGGGAGAGAGAGAGAGAGAGAGACAGACAGACAGACAGACAGACAATAAAACTGTCCTGAGTTTATTTCTTTAGGATTCATTCAAAAGGAGGTTACTGCTAAGGATAGATCAACCAGGACAATTTTTAGAAGTCAGAAATTTTCTTCTCAGAATTAGTTTTTAAGCATATATATATATATATATATATATATATATATATATATATATATATATATATATATATATGAAGGACCACTTCAAGTATAAAGGAATCAATTTGCAAAAACTTCTATGTTTTTGTTATGTAACAACCAAGAAAGTTAAAATCATATACGATGATCGCATAATTGCTAATATTTCAGTGGAGTTATTTAGTGGCTGAGTACTAAAAGAAGAGAAAAAAGAAAAAATAATCTTAGAATAAGCTCTTTTCTCCCCTATATACTCTATTTGTCAATGTTTTATATGGGTGAGTTTATACTTGATAAAGATACGAGATTGTTTTGAATTTCACTTAGCTACCAAACATTTGAGTAAAGCTATGACCCATGAGAGATGATATTTAATGAAAGATGAGCTATGGATTTTATACTCATCTGGGTTCCAATAATGCCAAGGTCAGCACCACAGGGTAACAGTGCCATTATTCATCACGGTTTGTCTTCACGGGCAGCCTTGTTCTGTCACGAGAATCTGCAGTTGGGTAGACATTGCTTGTGACTAAATGGTTCAAACTAAATCAAATGACAGTGATCAGTTGATCTCATACTTATGTATAAAAAAATGTTTTCTTCAGAGAAACATGACCAAAAATGGGAAGAAACTCTTATACATCCCTCTTAGAAATTCCAGTTAGCTTCCAATTTGCTTCCAAATATGACATACTATCCACTCGTAAAATTTACTCTCAGGAGGATTAACTTGAATAGACACCTGAAAAATATACTCTCAGATTTTTTTTTTCTGTTTACATATCTATTACCCTTTGCATTTCTAAACAAACTTTTAGGAAGAATTTGCTCAGTGTGGTGCTCTGGGAAGAAAGTTTTCCACAACTCGGCACACTATATTCTTATGAAGGATACACTACAATAATGGAGGCAGTGTTAAAAATTATGCCCTGACTACAAAAGGAAGAAAATTTTTAAAAATCCCAAAACATTTATTATTTAAGCAAAATTTTTCTATCTTAAGGATATAGGGAGATTTGAATACATGTGAGGTTTGAATTGAGTTTTTATAAAAGTATTCACATTTCTCACATTATCATTTTACAGCAAAAACTAAAAATGAGCTAGATTTCATGCTTTAATGTCCATAATTACCAGGTATATAGGCAGCTGTAATAAAATTGGAGATAAATCGTTTTGTTTCAAAGCTAAAACTGAATATCTCACAGCTATTTTACTTCAAATAACTCATTTAAGTTTTCGGGACCTCTGTTCACTAATCTCTAAAATGAATGCAATGCTGTCTCACTCTCAAAGTGATGTCATTCTCGGTTTTTCCCAACCTTGCCTTAGCTACAGCAATAATTGATGCCTACCTGGGTGTACTACTGCCCAGTCAATAAGGCAATAGGTTCCAAGGCTGGCGGTTGCATAATCAGAACCAATTCCCCACAAACACACAGGGTCTGGAATTATTTTGGGACATAGTTTTCCTATATCAGACAGCACAGAGACAATGTTCCTTTTTTATTATAAGATATGTGTTATGCTCATGTAAAACTCATATATATATATATATATATATATATATATATATATATATATATAGAAAGAGAGAGAGAGAGAGAGAGAGAGAGAGAGAGAGAGAGAGAGAGAGAGTCAAATTATTTAATAGAAATAGATTGTATATATTGATTCTTAGAATCTTTCAATATGGCTATCTTCCAAGACGAGGAAACTCATATTCCACTACTATATAACGTTAAGCACAATTTAAAATGATATTGAATGTATGATTTTAGTAGATAATTCAGGTAGAATTAAATTTCAAATACCACCCAAAATATATGATAAAACTGACAAAATACAAAACTGTAAAAAGTTCTGCTTTATTTTGTGTTTTTGCATATTTCCAGGAGTTATATAAATGACATAGAGAGTGTGTCTCTTCAATTTTTGATATATGTCCTTCATACGTAAGAATTTATACAATAATATTATTAACTTTCATCCTAGGACCAGATTCATCAACATAATTTTAGCCTTGAGTTCCTCTATTATGTTCACAGGATTATAGATATGTAACACATGCACTCTAAAGAATGAGGTTTAGAAGTCTTCTCTCTATTATCCACTTACATTTCCTCTTTAGTTTTTAGACCACAGCATTATGTATAGCCAAGTTGATAATATAAAACGACACCTAAAACAGGTCTTTGAAACTTTAAAATCTTCCAAATCATAATTAACATCTAGATTGAGTTCCATGGCTAAATAGCTTTTGAATTGCTGTTTATGTGTTCTAATAAGTCTTAGCTTAACTTCCACACTCTATTTTTTACATACATGCATAGAAGTGATAGGTAAACTCCTTAGTTTTGTTACGTAAGCACAGTAGTCTCCTAGTGTCTTTCAACTCCCTTATGTTCTACTTTCTGATTTATTAGATTTAGCTTGTAAGAAATTTATTGAAATTTTAAGCCTGCTCAAAACTCACTGACTAGGTTTTTTTGAGCTTTGAATTACAAAAAAGTGTTCATCAGGACTTTCCTATCTACTGTATTTTGTGAAAATGAATAAAGGAAACTTTATTTAAAATGGAGTCAGGAAGCCCTGAAGGAAGAGCTCTCAATACACCACCTCTTACCACACACTGCAGACTCCAATATGAGGAAGGATACCTTTATATTTCTTAACAGGAAGAAGTTTTCTTTACTACTCTATCAGGAGGAAGATTTTCTCTTTGCCTAGCAACAGACCTGGTCAATGAAAAACTGCCATGACTCATCTAATGGGAAGCCACTACACTTGGAACTCCCAGTTTTCTCCCACAGACACTGTGTTTATAAAAGCCTCTCCCAACTCCCTCCTTTTTCTCTATGAAGTAACATTCCTCTTCTCTGTTCACCGAACTTACCTATGATTTTCTATAGCTTGCATGTCCCAAATTGCAATCCTTCTACCATTCCCAAATACACGCACTTTTGCTGGTAAAATAATTATTTTATTTTTAAGGTTGGTAATTTCTAAGCCCTTCTGGTAAGTTCAGAATTAACTTCCAAATAATAGGACTTCCAGAAAAATGGAGAAAATGATGCTTAACTGGTTGTGGCGGAAGAAGATAAAATATTCACATTCAGCATTTACCAAGGCATAAGGCACTGAAAAAATAGCCTAAGCATGGTTTCATACACACACACACACACACACACACACACACACACACACACACACACACATGCACACACACTGGGATCTATCAGGTTAAAAATTCTGTCCTTATGTAAATTATTATCTCTGAAAGCCCCTTTCTTGTGTTTATCAGGGGGATTACACTTTTACAATTGCCCACATGTATACTTTTACTGTATTTGTCTTTGTGATTGTTGTAGGCTGTCTCCTTGTCAAGGATCAGCATGAGGTATAAACTCAAAGTCTCCTTAGGTCTTTTCTGAACCTTTGTCTGGGAATGCAATGCACTTTCTAATTTTCCTTGTATATGAAGTTTTTTTGAATGTCCTAGTTTTTAATGGCTAGATCTCCGAAAAGAACAAAAGTAAAAATACACAAAACAAAGAAACAAACCAACAAAAAAAACTGAAAAGGGAATAAAACGACATTGGCCTTTTAAATCCTCTAGAAGTCACTGCAGCCTGAGTGGGAGGGATTTGAAAATGGAGGGAAGTTCAACAACAGTGGCGGCCCACCTCTTTGTGCCTCTGTGATCAGAGATAACAACAATCAGTGATCAGGACACAGATTCCCACTATTTAGAGAACGTAGTCCTTTCTGCCCACCCTACTTTCCCACACACTGTGTGCAAGGTGCTCTAGGAACACATGCTGCTTGCCAGGTGACTAGAGGTGAGCGATGGGTAGCTGTTATTGTGCTAAGTGCTGAAATTGACTGAAAACTATCACAATCTACTGCCCAAGCCTTCCATTGGAAGTTGCTAGCCTTCAACAGCCTTTAGAGGTCCAAAATAATCACATCAGACCGAATCTGCCAATGCAATTGTTGTCTAGGTGGGGAGTCCTCTTCCTGGCGCTTCCCAGGTTCCTCTAGTGAGTTTCTTTCTAACAAATATGTTTTGAAGTGTTTGAAGCACAAGCATTATAATAAATTTCAAGCTGAAATTTGATTATAGGACATGGATTAATTATTTCTCTAATGTTGAGTGTTTTTACAATTGCATATTCTTGAGGACAAAGAATTAATTTCTTTAAAAAATAATAGGGAAGATGAAAGATTCTGAAAAAAAAAAAAACAATACAAATTAGCTCCTAGATTACTTAGATATGGTTCCTCATGAAATTAATGTGAGAAACTGTCTGTGGGATTGGTGCAGCTTTAGGCCATAAACACCAGACCAGAAAATAAAATGAGTAGCCTACAACTGAGGATAAAATAATTGTATTAACTGAAAAAATAAGAAAACTAATTGTAGTCTTCAGGGACTCATCAGAGCCTAGAGGTCTTTGTTTCATCTCCACATTCAGGTTACCAACAAAGCAGTGAAGTCCATGTACCTTCTCCCCTTGTTCTCTAGGAGAGATGCCAGCCTTTGGCTTCTCTTTGATAAATGGAAAGCAGCTGTTGTCTCAAGGATGGTTATTAATCTCCTTATCAGATGAAAATAAGTGGGAAGACTGAGAAGTGCTTTGTAATTAGTGATTCACGCACTCCTTACCTAAGAATAAAAGAAGTTTGAAGCAGTGTCTACTTGGAAGATGGAAACATTTTAATTGGTACATAGTCACCGTAAGAAATCAGGATGCATCAAACGGAGTCTAACTTAATCAAAGCTTCATATTTAGGGTAACTATAATCTAAAGATGCCTATTTGATGAGTGTCAGGCAGGGTACCCTGCTCGCTGCGCCATTTGTCGTGCAGGGTCTCAGCTCCTACTCCCCGCCCAAGAACGCAGGACACGGTAAGGCCAAAAAGGAACACCCACGGAGCCATAGATAGGGGAGTCAAACCAATATATTCTCGCTGGCGGCTGGGCTGGAGACACAGGAAGCAGGATCTACATAATCTGCCTAATAGCAGTCCGCGCTTGCCAGCCACCATCTTCTTGCTAGCCCCCATTCCTTTCTGCTAGCATAGCCACAGCCGTTATATTAGTGGCCAATGGCCTACGGGTTACAGCTGACGGCCAACTAGCCACAGCTGCTGGCATCTGATCACAGTTGATGGCCATTTACTACCCGAGCCAGCACCTTTCTATGTGAGGCCGAGAGCCTGGAAACTGCTTTTTTGGGGTTTTGTCCCCACAATGAGATTTCTTGTTGTCGTGGGTTATAGAAAAGAAAACTACACTGATCTTTTCTAGGAGGTGCCAACTAACTGATTTTTTTCCTTCTTTGTAATTGTTTATTTTATGCCATCTATTCAGCAATATTTTGGGGCTAAAAATCTGCAACACAGTGATTTAAGTTTTAGAAAATGAATTTCTGGACTGTCCTGATTAAACCTTAAACTGCAAAGACTGACATACAAATTAAATCCTTTCTCTAGGAAGTGGACATTCATTTTATATGAAGCTACACAACTCTTATCGCAGGTTTGTCAGCAAGCTATGTCTTACTACTAGTAAAATAATAAAGTGATAATTATATTGTCATATGCTTTTGGAAGCCATGGAAGATGTATTCTAGATCCTGTAATTGTGGCTACTCTTAATTTTAAAACTGCATTTTACAATATGTATAAATACTAGATGCCTTATGTGATTCTTAGGATTGCAGTAATTAACCCTGAAAGCCTTACTTGCTGCATTTAGGAGGTTGGGTTAGAGTATTAGGTAACAGTTGTCATCCAATTTTTCTTTAGTCTTTTGAGGTTTTGTCATGCGGGGCGGCATGCGGAGTCTCTGCTCCCTCTCCCCACATAAGAACACAGGATTTGGTGAGGCCAAAAAGGAACACACACGAAGCTATAGGTAGGGGACCACTATGGTCTCACTGGACGCTGTATTCACACGATCTGCAATTCGCTGTGCTAACTGAAATCCGCTCTTGCTAGCTCAGCCACCATCTTCTTACTAGCCCCCATTTTCTGCTAGTGTAGCCAGGGCAGATGGCCATCCAATCACAGTTGATGGCCATTTACTACCTGAGCCAGCACCTTTTAGCATGAGGCGGAGAGCCTGGAAACTGCACTCCTGGCTCTGTATCCCACAGGTTTAGTTGCAAAGATTGGATTAATCATAATTATAAATTAAAAATACTCCATTAATATTGAAACATGAATGACACTCCTTCATATTTCTTTTATTAAATCATTTATATAAAGATGATTTTTAAAAATATATTAAGCAAACCACAAGCTAGCACATTCCGAGTAACTTATATTTTACTTATTGGAGCCATTACTGTCACATCCCATTGCCTCTCATAAAATGATTTACTTTTGCAAGTTTTTTTTTGTTAGATTTTCCCCCCCAACTTTTGTAAATCTGGTAGGAGTCCTAGTCTTTAAAGTTTCCAGCTTTATTTATTAAATAGTGCTTTATTTTGCGAATGACTAGCCATGTCATCTCTACCATATGTAAATGTTCCATATGTATACAAGTGTGCTAGACACACCATTTTGTTCCATTAGTCACTTAATTTATCTCTTTACAAATACACAGTGTCTTAATAAATTAAAAATGGACTGTTTACTTAAACTCATTCTAGAAGCTACTCCAATTCCTTTGTCTAGTTGTCGTGCATAGTGAAGGCAGGGTCTCTTCTCCCACTCCCCACATAAGAACGCAGGACATGGTGACGCCAAAAAGGAACACTCATGGAGCCATAAGTAGGGGAGTCATATCACTATATTCTCCCCAGTGGCATCAGCCTCTCTGCAATCCGCTCTTGCTAGCCCCCATTCTTTTCTGCTAGCGTAGCCACAACAGGTATATTAGTGGCCAATGGCTGAAGGCCAACTAGCCACAGCTGATGGCCATCTGATCGCAGTTGATGGCCATTTACTACCCGAGCCAATACCTTTCTATGTGAGACCGAGAGCCTGGAAACTGCTTTTTGGGGCTTTGTCCCCACATTAGTTCTATTAAGGAAGAAAAAAAAAAAAGTAGGGTTGCGGATTGGGTGTCCCACAACAAGAAAATGATGTATTGTTTTAAAAATGAAAACAAAAAGTATTTTCAGATACTATATATAACTGCCTAGCATTGATACAAAACCAGAGGAAAATATATTTTTTTAATGTAGTAATGCTAAAATCTCAGTACTTAAACTTACTTTGTAAAATTGCATGTAGAGAAATTCCTTCAATTACATGTAGAGAGCCTCAGGATTTCTTCTAGCTATATCGGTATAGCTTTCATCTAGACACTGTTTTTTGTTGTAAAGTAAGATAGATTGGAAAAAATAGAAAATTAAATGAAACAGAAAAATAAACATGTATATGAAGGCATCAAGGGCTCCTAAGATATTCAAAACATAAGGTGTTGTAACCATTGAAAGAGAAGAAATGTGTTAGGGTAAGCCCAAAAATCCACTTCCCTTTTCTCCTTGGAGCCCTTTCCAAGTCTTAAGTGGCACAGAGTGACAGGCTAAGAAAATTAGTAGAAGACAACCAATGTGATGCAGAGAAGCCACAGAGCTTTCAGTGATTTCACAGAATCAGAGTGAGAAAAAGAAATTTGAGCCTGATTGCAGCAGCAGACAAAACTTGTGTAGCCGAGATGTTTGAGAGAAGAGATGTGTAGAGAAGATTGAACATGACATTATGCCTGGCTTTCTCCTCACATTATTTTCCATTTTTTTTGTTTGTTTGTTTGCTTGGCCTTTATGTCTCTTTTATTGGCTTTTTTATTATTATTATTTTTCAATTAGAGTTGACATTCAATATTATTGGTTTCATGTGTACAGCATAGTGGTTAGACATTTACATAACGTACAAAGTGATCCCCCTGCTAAGTCTAGTACCTGCCTGACACCATACATAGTTACTACAATATCCCCTTGTGGGGACAGAGCCAGGCGTGCAGTTTTTAGGCTCTCGTCCTCACACGGAAAGGTGCTGGCTCAGGTAGTAAATGGCCATTAACTGTGATTGGATGGCCATCAGCTGTAGCTAGTTGGCCGTCAGCTGTAATCAGTAAGCCATTGACCTCTAATATAACTGCCGTGGCTATGCTAGCAGAAAATTGGGGGCTAGTAAGAAGGTAGTGCCTGAGCTAGCAAGAGAGGATTGCAGTTAGCATGGCGGATTGCAGCAAGCAAGTGAGGTTGGTAGTCAGAGAGGTGGATGGCAGGTTGCAGATGGTGTGGCTCCTGCTTCCTGTGTCTCCAGCCCAGCCGCCAGGGAGAATATAGTCCTATGACTCCCCTATCTATGGCTCTGTGGGTGTTCCTTTTTGGCCTCACCATATCCTGCATTCTTTTGTGAGGAGTGGGAGCTGAGATCCCGCGTGACACCCAGCATGATACCCCTATGCTGTACTTTACATCCCCATAATTATTTTGTTACTGCTTACACTAGGACAGATGCTAAGAAGCCTAGTGGAAAATAGCTGAAATGTTAAATGAAGCTTTTGACAGTCTCACAATGCTAAATATTTAGCTTTACTGAAAATAAATTGGATTTCAGGACCTGGCAAGTTGGAAAGGGGTGAAAGTGAAATAAATCACACCAATTTCCAAACATTAAATATATAAAAAACGTTAGATTTACTCATAAATCTAATGATAACTAAGAGTAACTAATGGTAAACCTAGATGAATATTGGCTGTAGAAAACAATAATCATGAGTTATGGAGTTCAAAATAAATGTAGAAATAAAATGCATGAAAATAATAGCAAGAAAGGCAAGAGGAAGTAAAAGAGGTAATATGTTCAAAGACCATAAAATTATCTGGGAAGTGATAATAGTACTTATTTATGTTAGAAGCTAACAAGCCAAGAGATCATGTTGTACATTTCTAGGATTACTATTGAACAAGGAGTAAAATATTTTATAATAAACAACCTAATACATAAAAAAATGGAAAATAAGAATGCTCTAATAAAAAAGGAAAGAAAAACTAAAGAACAAAGAACATAGGAACGTAACATAGGAACAAAGAACGTAGGAAAATAAATATTGAAATGTAAATTATAAATCTGAATACATCAATTTACATCAGATGTAAATAGATGAAATACTCCATTAAAAAGTTAAAGATAAAGAAGAATTATACTTGTATTCTGTGTGGAAGAAAGATGTTTTAAATCAAAATTAATCGGAATGCTGAAAATAAGAGTATAGAGAAAGATTTGCCATGCAAAGTTATTTTAAAAGGAAATCTAGCAGAGCCATACAAACAGCAAACAAAATAGACCTTAGGGCATGACTTCTAGTGATAAAGAGGAATACTTCATAATAGCGCAGGGGTCAATAAACTAGGAAAATATGACAATCAAAATTTGTATGCAACTAATAACAGTATCATAATTATAAAGCAAGAACTCACAGAAATAGCCAACACATCATCCAAATGGAGAACTTGAACACAGCTCTTTTGGCAATTGATTGAATGAGCAGACAAAAAAAAAAAAAAAAAAAAAAAAAAAGAAAAAGAAAATCTAAACAACCCAATTTCCTAAATTAACTTTAGTACCATGTATGCAACATAACAACACACCTGTAGAACTTGTATTTAGTTAGCTGCATAAAAAACATTTAATAAAATTGCACATTAAATCTGAGGTATGTATCCACAGTCAAAATATGTCATAATTTATCACCTTAAATGTATGTGACAATTTTCTATTGCTTCAAAATAAACCAGCTTAAAACATCATGGCTTAAAACAATATTTTATTTATCTTCTAGAGTCTCTGGCTTGAGGTTCTTTCAGTATGACAGCTGGACTTCCAAAATAACAATTCCAAGAAGAATTTTGGTATCAGATCTGAAGGTAATTTTTTCAACCTCTTATATAATAATAATATAATTCTCATTTAGGCATTCAGTAATTCACGACAAAACCATTTTTTTCACTTTACAAAATTCTGAAATCGAACTATTAATATAATGATGTTGATAAATCCTGAAACTACTTCAGTCAATGTCATAATGCAAAGAAAACAACACCGGATAATTCACTGGTGTTTAGGGTCAGATGTGAGGGTTAGAACCACCCTCTTCTCAAACAGAAAAGACAGAAAAGCATCCTTGTTAGAATGGGCTTCCTTGGGTTCCAGAATAAAAAGTACATATAAATCTATATAATTAATCTTCTACTTTGCACTAATGCATCTAAATTTTTCACTTTACTTCTCTAGTCACAGCCATATTTTAGCAACATTCACAGAACTAACTTAGGTTGAGTAACTTAAAGCTTGATTCAATTAAAAGAGAATGCATTTTATATTGTGGATGGTGAAGGGTGTGAGGCAGGCAGTGGTGGATGGGATAAAAGAAAGCATAATAGGAGTAGGTATTTTTATTTAGTTTTTTAAATACTTCAAAAAATTAATACTTTTTGTGTTCCACATATTAAGATTAAGAAGAAAGTTAAGTCATAGCATTGATAGAAAAGGGAGAATGTTTTTATCTTTAAAAATATACTTAATGTACTGCTCAAACATATAAACTCTTGGATTGTTCTCATTTCATTTTTTATCCTCTTACTAATTAACTGTCTCAATTTATTTTTCCTACAAAAAGTTGAAGAGAAGGGGCAATGATCACACTAAGGTAATAGAACAATTATTTGGAAGTTTGTGATTTTTAAATCAAAATGAAGATTAAAAACTGGTGTTTATCTAACTTTGGCTATATTAATTTACAATTTTATCTTAACCGTTAGGTTTTCTTCAGTTACTGCCTAGCATATATTTAAAATCATTATAAATTATCATCAAAATCATTTAACATAGAATGTTGACACTGTGTTTTATTTTATTCTATATGATGTCTATTCTAAGTGAAATATAAAACTAAAGTAACAGTGTTTCCTTTTCCTTCAAATCAGATTTTCATTATAAAGTTGACCTTTAAATGTCCCATTTTGTTAGGCAAACAACATTATTTGAAATTAGTCACAGGTTTCTTGTTTTGTGCAAGCAAAGCTTGATTACAAGCCTTTCTATAAAGCTTCTGTGCAGTTTAATAATTCATACTTCTCTGCTTATCAGCTTTAGAATTATAAAGGAAGCATTTGCCTATAAATCTTTTCCACTGCTGCATTTTATTTTAATGCACAGCAACAGAGCACTAAGATAATTGGTGCAATCTGTTATTTACAGATATGCGGTGAGACGCAGGTGGCAAACTCTTTTTTAGTGTTGTAAGGAAAAGGAAGATCTTCTTCACAACTTGAGTTATGTGAATAAAGATTGAGACTGGATTAGGATAGCAGCCATTGTCACTATGGGTGTTCTCTAATTTCTGCAGTAAATCTTTTCCATGTGGAATCCTTTTCAATTCCACCCTATGCCAGAATGCTTATTTTGTGTTAGGAACATCTATTCTCTAAAATGCAGCTCCATAAAGAAATATTGCTGGGTTTTATAATAATCCTAAAAAATGTATATCCAGAGTAAATTGGTTTATGATTTTGTTCTAATAAAAATTTATATAAATGCTTTCTGAAATGTATATTATACACCACGCTTTTCGTGCCTCAACCAAAACTTCTAAATTTAAAATGTCAAAAGTAAAGCTCAGACACTAGTTTCATTTGCCACAAAAATCTTTGTTATGTTTTCATAAAAAGGAAATGTTTAAATGAACATTCTGATAAGCATTTTTTGTAAAACAACTCTCCAATAAATGGACTCAGCTGAAGGCTAGACAGTATAAACCCACACTCAATCAACAGCAATCCTTGGGGTCAGATATAATTTGAAATTCAGACCTTCTTAATTTTATAAAGGTAATATGTTCACATATTGCACATGATATACAATTCAAGCACCATGTAATTGTGGGATAAATAATTATACAAAAAGACTGATTTTAGTTCTACAAAGGTTTGCATCAATTTTCAGTTTTTTGAAATTTAGGGTTTAGAATTTGTACATGAGCGATTACATTCTTTAATATGAATAAGTTGCTGATACTTTAGCAAAACCTTATAGTTTTTTTGTCATTGATTTTCATTGACCTATATCAAGTGTCTAAAATAATGAAGAGAAGATATAAATACTCAAAAGATACTTGTTGAATAAATGAGTTGAATGACCATGTGGACAAATTTTATTAACTATTATTTGTTGAGTAAAAAGCATTATCCAGGGATCTGGGAAACTAAGGATATATATAATATAATAAAGTAAAATATAAAAAATAAAAAGTTAACATTTATTGAAATTTACATCGTGCCAATACTCTGTTTTGTGGAATTTTCAAAACAAGTTTGGCAAGTTTCGAATATGCTTACTATTATTTTTCTTATTTTTCATATTTGAAAATTGAAGCTTAGAAAAGATAAGACACTTGCCAAAGATGTCACAAATGGTAATCTCACAACTGGAACTTGAATACAGGCAATTTGACTTTGGATCCCATAGAATTAAGGAGCTAGATATCGTGAACATGTCAGCAAGTGGATAATAACAAATGGCACATATAACAGGGATAAGAAAATGACTGAAAAAAAAAAGTGTTTTCACCTAATACAGAGGTTATAATGATGAACGAGGGCTTCACTGAAGTGGCAGGGCAATATAATTCTTGGTGGATATATGCAGCATTTAGAGAAACTGTGATATTGAGAGAAATTACCAGATAGACTCAAAAACCAGAATGAGCTATTTCAAAGGATGCTAACGTATGTAGAGCAGGACAGAAATCCTGTATTCATGGTACTGATGAAAGAAAATCCAATTCTCAGAAAAATCTCAATTTTATAAAAAAACCTAATTACAGAAAACAAAACACAGCAAAATAAAACACGCCTCATTGACTCCATATCCCCTGTAGAGTTTCACTTACAAATTTCCTTTATGTAAAACTTGTAAAACTTATGAATGGAATATTTAATATTTGTGTATCTATTTCATGACCTCATACTTTGTTCTGCTCCATAAACATTGTCTCCATCACTCACTCGCAATTGTCCAGATCATCAGTAATGACCATTTATCAAGTCCAATGATCACTTCTCAGTCCTTATTTTACTGTCTCTCTCAACAGCAATTGATAAAGTCGGTGACATCCTTCCTTAAATTCAGTTTCACTGGCTTATTATAGGTATCTCTCTGATCTATTTTTCTCCTCATTCTCCTCCTTCCCTTGATGCTACTTCTCCATCTTTCTTGTTGGAGTCTCTCTTCTTATCCAAGTGCTGGAGTGGCCCATGCTCAGTTCTCCACGTTCATATATATATATATATATATATATATATATATATATATATATTCCCAAAACACTTTCCATATATATATATATGGATTATATATGGATTATATATATATAATCTTCCTTTTTCCAGATTTTATTCAATCTTAGAATACACAGTTGATTTTCAAGTTTATAGTCTGATGTGCTATGGGACCGTACAACTAAGAACCTTACAAGAAAGTATCTGTTGATATTTCTTCTAAAAGGTATTCACATGTCCAATACATAACTACTTTCCAGTGCAAATAACCTGTAGTCTTCTCCATCTCAGCATTCACCTTTGATCAATTGCTCAAACATAAAAATCATCGTGGGTTCTTTTGATTTTACTCATTTCCTGAACCTATTCATGTGTCTTGAAAAATCAACTCTCAAAACATACACTGAATTAAACCAATTGTCTTCTTTGTTACCATTATCACTCTACTCCAAGTTTCCATCATCTCTGACACGATCTACTTCAATGACAACCTTAGTAGTTTGGTTATTTCCAATCTGGTCCAGTCTCCCATCAGGATTGCCTTTTAAAATCTTGGATAAGTTCATATTACTCCCTTACTCAAGATGTTCTGGTACTTTACATTGATACTTAGGACAGAATCCATCTTTCTGAGTCAAGATGCCAGGCCTCATGTGATTTGATTTCCAATCTAAACTCCTTCCGACTTCAGCTATGCTTACTCTGCCGCAATCACACTGAACTTCCTGTAATTTCTTAAACACTTGCAATTCATCCCTGCCTCAGAGATTGCACTTGTGTTTCCTACATCAAAATGGTCTCCTTCTTCTCTACACAACTCCTTCCTGTCCTATCTTCGTTGAGCGCACTATTTAAATATCACATTCTCATAGAGGCCTTCTCTGACCACCTAATGCCAAGTGAAGAAAAGCACTATTAATTCTATCACTCTCTATTCCCTTATTTTGCTTTACTCTTTCTTCATATTACTCATCATTACATTAAATTAGCAACATATGCCTGATGTATTGATTCATCCAGAAGTTCCTGCTGCTCATAAAGGAGGCTGTCCATACCTTAAAAGATAAAAATGCTTTGGAAAGTGTTTTGGGAATATGTATCATTAAAACTATCATATCAATGATGTGAAGGTCCCTCTGTGCCTTGGCCAAGATATAGGGTAACATAAGCTTCCAGAACATACCTACTGTTAGTAATAGTATGTTGATAAAATATAGGTGTGTATGTGTGTGTGTGTGTGTGTGTGTGTGTATGAAATAATATGAAACATATTTAGTATTTTAAATAAGTATATTTTCCTTTTCCTCAAAGCTGACAAATTTATTATTTTGTATAAAGTGACATTGTTGATTTCATTTTAATAGCTATAGCACACCTCAAATGTGCCAAACACGAGAACAGGTCTTAGAAAAAAAATACACCTTCTCTGTGGTGCTAAGTATTATACTTACTAGAAGTAAAAATTTGAATACAACTGACAACTAATAACATGAGAGTGTACTAAGAAAACATATATATATATATATATATATATATATATATATATATATATATATATATACACACACAAATTTAAAAAGACTGTGACTGTGGAGATCTCATGATTAGGTATAATGAGAACTCTTAACTGCAGGCTTAAAAAGGACTTGCAGTTTTAAGTAGGTCTCAATTTATAATTTATAATTTAAATTAGGACATCTATTTATCTATTTATATGAAAGCCTATCAGTTAAGAATATGTAAACTTGTATGTCCAAAATATATTAATTATGGTGCAAGTTCGCAATAGTAGCCCAGGAATCGTTATCACGATCTAGCTGCCATGAGGAAACTGCTTATTTTCACAGGCCATATTCAGAATGTCTTGCTTGGAACAACTGCCTTATTGCTCCAAACTGGAAAGAATATCGAACTATTTGTTACAGGCTGGCATCTTTGTTGATGTCTATACCATAAAGAGGAATGATCAAAGTACTAACAACAGATAATAAAAATGCTCTGGTTCTGTAAAATTCTTAGAACAAAACATATTATTTCTATTTTAACCCATTTTTGGAAGTGTATTATTTCATTTAAGGTGCCATTGTAGGAACAGTAATGACCATAACAAATGCCATCTTAGGATTTTGCTAGTATTCTCACACAAAGGTTTCTGAAAATAATATGATTAATTTTTCAAGCTCTTTCAAAAGCAAACTGTATCTGAGCAGCATGTCTGTATTTCTTCTGTTATCTTATGTCCACAAGAGTTGAGCAGAACCCATTTTTCTCCAAAATAGATATTGGAAGTTTTTATGTAAGTTAACACTCCAAATAACTGAAGCCTACATTTTTACTTATCAAATAATTTAGAAATAGTTTGAAAGGTAACATCTAAAATAAATGTGGATCATAAATGCAATTTAGTCTTCTTTACCTTGTCCTTAAGCAAATAAAATATTAAAATAAGTATAGGAATAAAATCAAGAACAAGAAAAATAATAATTGCAGCTATTTACTAAGCACTTACTCTGTTCCAGGCACTGGTTAAGCGGTTTACATTTTTTTCTCCATTTAATCCTCAAACAACCTATGTTTGATATATATATATATATATATATATATATATATATATATATATATATATATAATATGTATATATATATACATACATATATACTCATATATGCTATATACATATATATGTTTATATGTGTCTATATATGTATATAGTATATATGTATATGGTATATGTGTGTGTATATATATAGTATATATATGTGTGTGTGTATATGTATATGTATATATGCATATGTGTACATATATATGTATATATGTGTATATATAGTATATATGTGTATATATATGTGTGTATTTGTATATATATGTGTATATATATATATATACACACACACATTAAGTTCATCGCTTCATGATAGGTAAGGAAACTGAAGAACTGAATAATTGAATAATTATGTAGTTGCCCATCCATAATCATTTAACTAACAAGGGGATTTGTATTCAAATTCTGACAAGCTGACATAAGAACCAGTCTTAACATCTATACCCTTGTTAAATTTTCATTCATTCATTCATTCATTCATTCATTCATTCATTCATCTTTCCTTCTGTTAAGAATGTAACTAAGACCATGCTCTCAGGTTCAGATTGCCAGTATGTGATTCCCCACCTTGTCCCATTTTAGCTGTCTCATCTTGAACAGATTACTTCCTCTCTGCTTTAGTTTCTGCATCCACAAAATGGGAATACTAAAATGGATGTACCACAGAAGACAGTTATATAAGATAATAGATGTTAAATGATGCATGTCATGGAGAATTACTCATTAGGCATAGAATAATATTTTTTATTTAAGAAATGTTGTGGAGCATTAACAATTTGTCAGCCCTACCCAGGGTGGGGAGTATACTGCGCAGACAGAGTAGTATGGTGTCAAAAATTCAGTAACCAGCAGAATCCACAGTGATGTGGGAAACTTAGCAGAGTCAACAGATAGCGTGGTATACAGGGAAAGAAGATCGCAGCTGAACAAGCAAACAATAAACAAGTTAGGCTCATGGCAACTCTACTGAGTCAGAAGCGTTAATGAGCTCAGGTGTAACATCCACCAGGATTCTCGTGGATAAAGAAATATCGTGGAATTACTTTATAAGGTAGACTAAGAACTTTTAAAATATGAGTAACGACTAATTATAATGCTCATTTTACATATATGTTGGCGTGGCTTTGCATATACAATCATTCCCATAACGATGTTTTGGTAAACTACAGACCACCTATATATGACAATAGCAGTCCCATAAGATTATAATGAAGCTGAAAAATGTCTATTGCCTAGTGACATTGTAACTGTCAAAACATCATAGTGAAAAGTAAAATCAACAAGGTTGTGGTTGAGATGACAAACAACTCTAACCTACTGTGGATGTGGGTAACAATGAGGGCCTCCTAGAGGGTTTCCTAAGGAAATGACTGAAGACGAGGTGTTGGAACTGGAACAGGAGCACATTGCTGAGGAAGAGGCAAGAGAAAAGGAAACTACAGGAGAAAAAGAAGAACCTCCAAGAAAATTCACAGTGAAGTGTTTAGCAGAAGCTCTTGCAGACCTCCACAAGGTCTTTAAAAAGTCTGAAAACATGTCCCTCCACATCAAAACATTTTCATTAGTAAAGAGAAATATCCATGAGGCATTACCTGCTTACAAGCAAATCCATGATGAAAAAAGAAAACAAACCAAGCAAACCGCCATGCGCATATTTCTGAAAAGAGTAACACCTCCTCAAGAATTGCCTTCAGCAGGTGTTCCAGAAGAAGGCAGTGTTACTGGAGAGCACAGCACCCTGAAGACCTTCCAGTGGGACAAGGTGTGGAGGTGGAAAGGAGTAGTATTGATGATCCTGACCCAGTGTAGGTCTAGGCTAATGTGTGGGTGTGTCTTAGTTTTGATAAAAAAAGTTTAAAAAGGAAAATAAATAAATACATTTAAAAATAGGAAAAAGCTATAGACTAAGGGTATAAAGTATTTTTGTAAAGCCGTATAATGTGTCTGTTTTAAGCTAAGTGTTATAAAAGAGGTAAAAAGTTAAAAAATTTATAAAGTAAAATACTTACAGTAAGCTAAGTTTAATTTATCATTGAAGAAACAAAAATGTTATTTTATCAATTCAGTGTATCCTAAGGGTGCAGTGTTTATAAGGTCTGCAGTGTACTCTATGTCCTAGGTCTTTACATTCACTCAGCCCTCACACAAAGTAACTTCCAGGCCCTGAAATCTCCATGCGTGGTAAGTGCCCTATACGGAAAGACCAGTTTTTATTTCTTATACTGTATTTTATTGTACCTTTTCTATATTTAGACACATTTAGATGCATAAATCCTTACCATTGTGTTACACTTGCCTACAGTACTCAGTACAGTAACATGCTGTACAAGCCAGTAGCCTAGGAGCAATGGGCTATAATACCCCATAGCCTAGGTGTATAGTAGGCTATTTCATCTAGGTTTGTGTAAGTGCACTCTATGATATTCTCACAAAAACGACATCACCTAATGACACATTTCTCAGAACATACCTGTTGGTAAATGCTGCTTAGCTGTACTCAGATTTCCTAAGTCAGGTATGATTTCTGCCCTTAAGAAATCCATGGTCTCTTAGGTGAAAGACATGAAAATATGTATTTACTTAAAACATGGCTCTATAATTGAGTTCTACACAAAGTTCAGTAGCAACACAATCAGTAAGGAGGATGATTAACTCCCCAGTCATCACTCCCCCTTGTTCTTTTCCATCTCGCTCCGAAGTTTTCTTTTATTACTATGAATGCTTCTGTAATATTTATGCTACACAAATTAAGCCTAAATCTTAATTCATGCGGGTAAATTCCTTCTACAAATCATTCATTTGTTCCCTCTTTCATTCTATGCCATGCAGGAGCAGAAAACAGAGCAAGAGAAATAAATACAGTGAATTTTAAAAATCTGTGCTTGCTATTGTCTGTAAAGTCTCCGCAAACACTGCATTAATGATACTGAATCACTTATGCTAGCACAAGTACAGAGCTCATTTCGTTTAAAGCTCTACAACTTATTTACAACATATTCATTAACCGATCAATATATTATTTTATATGTGTTTCTGTTTAAAGATCCTTTCTTAATGTATAGTTTTGATTCATTAATTCTGAACCTACAGCCAAAGGTACTGTAACTCATGTCTGAACAAAATTTATCTAACATACATATTTTGTCTGTAAGGCATGTAACAGCCTCCTTGGGCTTAGAAACACTAGACGCACTTCAGAACTACCCTTGGGGCCACTTAAAAACCACAAAATAACCAAGAAAAAGCACAAAAATGAAAAAAAAATGTGGCAGTAAAGAAACTGCAAAACATGTGAGAGATGAAATAAGCAGGTGAGAGTGTTGCCTTGTTTGACCTCAGCTGGAAATGCATGCCCAGGGCAACTCAAAAGTTTCTTCACTCCGTGTATGTTTTTGAATGACATGAAAGTACCACATGTGTTGGTTTTGGGGGTTCCAAATAAATTTTCGTGAGTGAATGAAAATGTAAATACAGAAACCACAGATAATGAGGATTGACAGTATTAGGCAAATATGACATAATTTATTTCCATAAAATTGTTTTCACTTAAAAATTGACTCTAATTAAAACATAACTAATAATTAAAATTGAACATTTTAATCAGTAAAATAAGGTGTCTTTGCCCACAGATGATAACATATTAGAAAAAATATGTAAAATTCTTAAAAACCCCTTTCTTATCATGGTATAATAATCACTCACATTTTCCTAATATTTTACAATTAAGTATATGTGTGTTTGATATATCTTTATGGCTAATCTATGAGTTTAGCATTTATATTAAAAAGTCATGTTTAGTCCTCTTATGAAGAAATTGCCCTTGGATTTTTTTTTTCCCTGAAAAAATTACAATGACATGTCATGTTCATCCAGTAATCAGTAAATTTGGAGCTACTACTGGCCACATTTGACTATAGCAAGAATTGTTTTCTGAGTCAAAGGCAACCTAGTTAGACAGATCATAAAAAGGCCAACTGTCTTTGAGGTGGCTTGGTACAAAGCCATTTCTATCGGGGTGGTACATATTGGATAATGATAAATTCACCTAGTCATATGGTGTATTTTGACAATATTAATAATACGTTCACATGGATAGTGTGAAATATCACACTTCTGGTTTCCTCTTATATGATGTTTAAGTATTTCTATTTCTCTCTTCACTACATCATTCCAGTTTTGAAACCCAAAGGCCCAGGCTATTATACAACTGCTAACACAGTTTCTCATACCAGGACATTTCACCACATATCCTTATAATAAACTCCCATCAGCAAAGATAAACTGTGTCTAGCAATAGGAATATAATTGGTTATCACCAAGCAATTGAGGCTCAAAGAAGTTGAGTGAATTTGTTAAGGTCACACAATTAGAAGAGACATTACCCACACACCTGAAATCTTGATTTCAGAACTTCTGCTCATGCATCTCATACAACAGCTACTCTGTTTCGTTTGTACTACCACTATCCAGATCACAATATCGGGACATGCTCCATGTAAATTCAGTGAAGATGGAACACGCTGCATGTTAAAAACCCACTACAGTAGGAAAACTCAATTTTACTCTGAGGCATGGACACTGAGGATAAGTTATTTGATCTTCATCTATAATTCCATTGTATTTTTCTTCTTTAACTAATCCTTTTTTTTAATAGATAACTGTTAAATAGGAAGAGATGTTAGCATGCTGGAATTTACTTGCAGGGGGGAAAAGGCCCTCTGTTTATAAATAGGAGATAAAATGGTAACAGATTAAAGAAAAAAAAAACATCTTTAACCTCAGGCTTACTAAGTAAAACCTTACAAGGACATAACACTTGACTTGATATTAATCAAAACCAGGCTCCCTAGGAAGGAGAGAACTGAACAGGTTGGATTCATGACATGATGCTTGCGAAGTGCCTCAAAATACTGTCACTCCCGCTGAGACCCCTGATGCTGCCACTTCTATTGCCAAACCTGCTGTCTCTCCATGTTTTCCTCTTGTTCACGCCACTTTGTGCTCATGTCCGATGAGCCAAGGAACAGACTCAAACTCTACTTCTTCCAGGGAAATAAAAGCATTTTTAGCAACCAATTTAGGAAATGCTAGGACTAAGTATCAGTAACCATGATTGATTATACTCCAGATCTTGCGTCTGGAAAGGGGGATCCAATAAAAACAAAACGCCTTGAATCTAGAGCTAAAAAAAAGCCATTCTCTAAATCATTAGCATGAAAAACAGAACAATGTAAAGTATCTATGTAAATTGAATACTGGCATAATATTTTAATGGCTGTCAATATTACACTTGCCTAAATAACATTGAAATAGAGATGCAAGAAGTAGATTAGAATGAAAAATAGAAAAGTACATTCTATTTCATATAGTAAAGTAAATATGTATTTAATCGGTTTCTATAACTCTATTATTTATACACATAGAGATGTATTTATTATATTAAAATGCTAGACATTTTCTTACCTTTACTAATATTTTGCCATTTAATATTATTATTGAAAAATAAACATGACAAATATTGCAGGTCTGTATTTATTATTTCGTTTATGTATTCAGCCATCCTAATTCCCTGTTTCCCGGAAAATAAGACCTAGCCAGACAATCAGCTCTAATGCGTCTTTTGGAGCAAAATTTAATATAAGGCCCGGTATTATATTATGTTATTGTATTATATTATATTACATTATATTATTATATTATAAAGGCCCAGTCTTATGTTATAGTAAAATAAGACCGGGTCTTATATTAAGTTTTGCTCCAAAAGATGCAGTAGAGCTGATTGTTGAATGGAAGCCATTTATTTATAGTTATATATTTAGCATCTATCATGAGATGTACCCTGTACAGACATTAACAATACAGTGATGAACAAGATGGACGCTACCTGGCTATCAAACAAGTTACCATTTAGAAGAAGAAAAAGAATAGAATTCCTAGAAGAATACACAGGGAATATATACTATTAAGTTCAGTAATAGATGTAAGTACAAGGTTTATGGAATTACCTAAGAGGCAAAAATTTAGTCTCTTAAAATTGGGTTTTCCTAGAAAAGGAAAAATGTTCATCAAATCCTGGTCAACTTAAGGATTTCCCCCAGCTAAAGAAATGAGATGTAGAAGTATCAAGGACAGGGTTACAGTCATGCACTGATATCAGCATCTGAGAATATGGTGTCTTCAGAAAAACTGTTACTGAAATTGGTTGGTGCACAGAGTGATAAAGTGGGAGAAATGAGGATAAAAGTGGAAGTGGGGAGTGGGGTTGCTGACCGGTGAGGCTGGAGATAAGAGTGAATTCATTAGTAATTAGGTATTTGCTCTTTACCTGTGAGCAATGGGAAAGCAATACGGGTTTTAAGCAGGGGACAAAGATAACCAGATTTGACCTTTAGGGTAATACTACTCTGATTGCAATTGTGGGATAGACTGGAGGGGGCCATGGTGGAGGCAATCTACCAGTTAGAAAGAAGGTGATGGATATATTGGAAAAAAAACTTGAGACAAGCTCGTAACAGTGGAGATGAAAGGAAGGAGTGATTGTTTAAGAAATACTCGGGATTTAGAATGAACAAGATTTAGTGATTGAGTAGAATAATAGATTTGGTTGGAAAGATATTGACTATTTAATCACTTTGAACTTCACTTTCCTTATTTATAGTATCAATATAATAAAAATACCTATGCCATGGTTGTCGAAGTAAAATAAGAAAATATGACTTCTGATATTCAATATTCAGAAAGAGTTGTACCAGGAGAACATCTAGTTGCCCAGTTTAGCCAAATGAATAGTACTGTTCTACAAAGCAGAAACTGTTCTACAAAGCATTAAAATCTTTGAAAGCGCAGAGAAAAAAGGATCCTAAAAGAAGAAATCATCAAATGGCTATTTTCAGGATCTTTTATATATATTTAGAATAAAATAAGGCTTTAGGATAAGGATTCAAATCCTTAACGTTGCTCCAATGCCATTCCAAGCTCTACCGCTTGTCTCCCAATACCTTCATTCTCTGCTTGCTCTGTTTTCCACCATCCCAGATTTCTCTCAGTCTTTAAAATAAGATGATTCCTACTGTTTATGGTCCCTAAGCCCTTTATTAGAATATTGATGGTCTTTTGTTTTTTTGTCCTTGTCATCCTTTTGATCCCTCAACATTTACATTTTTTATAAAGCATTTATTGCATGCTTACTGTCTGCTAAATATTTTTCTAAGCTCTTTACATGAGATGCTTTATATATTACTTATAAAACTCTATGTAGTAGAAATAATTATTATTATATTTATTTTAAATATGTGGAAACTGAGGCAGAGAACTTAACTAACCTGTCCAATGTCATGTATATGCTAAAAGCAGAGTGCAGATGTTGGAAAAAAACAGGGTATTTGTATAGTCTCAAAGTATCTTCTACCAAGATATTTACTGATATTAAATGAAAAATAGAAGCTGCCAGTGGAGGAACCCAGAAGACAAAAGCTTAACAAAATGACCAAATGAGAAGGACATATTGGTATTCTTGTTCAAATGTGTAATGTCAGTCCCATAATGAGAAAACACATCAGACAGGCTCCAAACAAAGAACGTTCTACATAACAACTGACTGGCACTTTTCAAAAGCATCAAGGTAATAAAAGACAAGGAAAGCTGATGACAAATCACTGATTGGAGTAGACGAAGGAGACATAAAACAAAATATAACATCGAATCCTGAAATGACAAAAACAAAAAAGAATTACAGGAAAACTGTGCATTCTGAGTCAGTTATGTAGTTTAGTAGGGAGTGGTGTTGCACCAATATTACTTTCCTGGCTTTGATTATTGTACTACAGTTATGTAAGATGGTAACTTTAGGGTTAGCTGAGGGAAGTGTTTGCAGGAACTGCCATTATTTTTACCAAGTTTTCAGAATCTGAAATTATTAAAAACTTTGAAAGTTGAAAGAGAGAGAGGAGGAAGAGGAAGAGGAGAGGAGAAGAAGGGGAAGGGGTGCAGAAGAGAGAAGGCCAGAGGTCAGAAAGAAGCCCACTTGGAAATTAAACAAAACCGTTTCAACTGGACTCAAAGATGTACAGACGCATAAGGGTTTACATTGGCAAACATTCCCTTCTTAAATGTCAAGACATTTAAATCCTTGTAATTATTGACATTATTAAACAATATGATAGGCTTCTTTAATCTGATAGTATCAGAGAGAAAGGTGTTCTGTGCAAGTGCATTCTTCTGATAGTGATAAATTCCAAACAATTCCCCTTTTCTTTTAAAAAGCCAGAGTGCTTTTTCTTTTAGAAAGCCCCAGAAGCTTCAAAATGAGAAAGGCTGAACTTTTCATCCTGGTTGACGCTCCTTTGTAGCTTTGAGACTTTGATTAAAATACACAGCTTCTTTAAAACTCAGTAAATTGGGAATAATAATATCTGTGCTACCTAGTAAATTCTAATTAAATGCTACTCCTGCCCTCCCTTGCACATTAATGTTAAGTCAATGCAAAGTTTACAACCATTTGAACATGTTTCTATATGAAAATTTACTCTCACAATATATTGACATGTGAATACCTTACTTGTGCTTGCACTAAATACTCTCGGTTTGTGACATTCTTTGTGTCGTGTTCCTAGTTTAAACTTTTCTTGTCTCTACTCTTTTGCTATCAGCATTTTTTTTTTTTTGCACGTTGGCAACGTGCCTTTCATCAAAGAAATAATATTATTCTTTTTGTATCAGTCACAGCACATGGTGTGCACTCAAGGATTTGGCAAGTGACTGAATGAATGAAGAAGTTATAAATGAATTAATTATGCTTCTAATATTTCATGGATTGTGAAACTAATATGAGGAAAATTCAAAGTTCAGTGAGGCATTGAAAGGTATTTTCAGCTATGCCTTTTAGATGTCATTTGTGCTTTTCTGTAAGTCCTTTATTTTATACCAGAAAACTCCCTTGGTTCAATAAGAAATCACTAAATAATTAGAAAATATATTAATTGATTTTTAAAATTGAGCTTCAACATTACATTAAAGATATAAAAATTATATCATTTAATAATAATGATCATTTCCTTGCAGGTTCTTAATTTCTAAAATATACATTCACGGATAAATTCTTGATCTAAAATCAGCTACATTAATTAAACTTTACAGGTATATCTTTTCTACTACAAAAAATATAATGATGTACAAGTGTCTCTCTCAGAGATATTAATTTAGAAAATAGCAGAGCAGATTTAGAATTACAATGCAAAGTCTTCTCATCGATTTTTTCTTCCATTATATTTTGTCATTTCGAAAATATTGAAAGTTGATAATTGGATTGATATTTCAATATGATTCTTGGCTCACAACTGCTTTTATGTAAGCCATCGGTTTGCCAACCCCTCCCCCACAGTCTATCCCAGAATTCTTAGATCACTGAGTAACATCAGACCAGTACCTTCTGGGAATCTATAGGTGAGTCCTTTCAAATGGGAGAAACAGGGAGCAGCTGTGACCAAGAGAGGGTCCAGGGCAGCTCATCTTCTCTAACCGCTACTACTGCCCACCACTTAAGGTTATTTCAGCATTCGTTACAGATGTACAGCTTAGTTCAGTGTTCAGCTGACCTGAAAATGGATTGCTTGTGTAGACCATGCCTCTATGCAGGCTTCACTAACTCTTTCCTGGTCTGAGGGCTCACTTGGTTCACTCTGATTTTATTTTTGGAAACACTTGTACTCTGAAATTAATGTCTTTTACTATATGCTTATTTACCCCCTCCCCTTTTCTTGTTCTCATTTCTCCTTTTTTGGAGTTCTGCTTTTCCAGACTGAATACCAGATGTCTATTGCATTATATAGTAATAGTTTGTGTTTTGATGAAAAACCACTGCTATAGTTTGGCTACCAAGAGGGCCATTCTGTTGTTGTTTTTACAATTTAACATTTGGATTGGCAGATGGGGTGGAAAAGACTTTGCCTAGGGTGGGGTTGTGTAATATATTGAGTCCTTTAATGCCCAATGCAGGAGTAAAACAGAAAAATGAAAGGGAGACTATGATATATATTATGTTTGGCATACCAGCCCCCCCCCACCCAGTATTTGTCCTTAATAATATTTGAAAGCTTTATTTGTAATTAATTTCATCCATGCTAACACCATGTGATTTATATCTTAAGCAGGCTACCAGAGGCTTGTAAAACACAAAAGAGTCAAGCAATACATCTTTTTTCTGTGAGCCAATGGAGGAAAGTGTAACTGCATACAAGACCTTTGATTATTTATTTATTATTTTTTATGATAGCATCCTGTTGCCATGGTTATGGCTGTAAATAGATCCATTGTAAAGTCTCTCAACTAAGTAGGGAGAGCATAGGAGGGCTCAGTTAGGTGATTGGAACAAGTTCCTACCTCATCTTCCTTTAAATGCTGACAAAATGATCTTTCTAAAATGCAAATCTAATTATGTTATTCCTTGCTAACAACTGGTCAACAGTTTTCCATCACATTCAGGATTCAGCTGCCTGAGCATGTTAGTGATACGTAGGCAACCTTTCTATTTTTTCAGATTCAGTTCCCAGAAGTCTGTAGCTTCTGCTCCTGAGCTCACTAGTCCACAGATTATAAATAAATAAATAAATAAATAAATAAATAAATAAATAAATAAATAAAAATCGCACTGCCTAAAAATATTGGGCTGTTTTATGTCTTTGTTGTTTCAGTTTTGCAAAAACATTCTCTTCTTTTTCCTGCTGCTAAAGTTCAACAGAGCTTTCAAAATCAACCCTCTAATTGCTTCTTTGAAGATTTCATTGAGTCATCTCTGCAGACAAAGCTTATAACAAGCAGCTGTTTTGTTTGGGTTTACAACTATTTTTATCACTATAGTATACTATATTGAAGATTTAAATATAGTTTCCAATTTTAGTATATAAATATATTAATTTAAATATATATTTTCTCCAACTACATGGCAGAACGTACTTTTGGTAATACTTGTTTTATTTATTATTCTATTTCTTGTGTCTGTTACTGATTCTGGCACATGTTGAGCTCAGAATAAAATACTTTATGTTTCTCTAACTCTCAAAAATGTATATTCTTTGCCATAAATTGCCCCAAATTTAATGACTTGCCACGTCAACACATGGCTTGATGGTATCTGGACTTGGGGGAATATATCTTACAGTGACTCTGGAAGCCATTAAGGTATGTGTTTATTTAACCAATCCAGATGTTTACCTATTGTGATGATTTTCTCTTAAGAAAATTAACAATGGAAACTTGATCTCAAAATTTCAGTCTAACTTTCTGCTTCTAGTTAGCACATTGTACATTTGGTTAACAGAGTTAGCTTTCTATTTTATTACAGATTAGCCTAAAATAAAAATACACAAAATCCTGATTTAAAAATAACATTATCATCCTTTCCACCCCATGAAACACACTGAAGAAATTAAAAGGAAAGAGTTTTGAAAAAATGAGAAAAGAAATGAATGATGGAATGACTGATAATTTGTTTAAGCTATGTATTTCCACTGATTCAGGCTACCACTTCACTACTTTTGCATGTCATCATAGTGGTATATACCTGTTTTTCTATATAATGTTGTGCACTCCAAAATATTCATGTATCTTGTTGCAGTTCTTCACCAGTTATTTTATCATGAAATACTAGCAAGTGAACTCTTCATAGATCTCTTCAATCAGACCAATAAAAATGAATGTCTCTATTTCATTCAAATATAAAATAAATAAGTTAAATCCAACCTTTCTACCAATTGTATAAAATGACTTGATGAATATTAAAGTATACCAGTAATAGCCTGTGATGAGTACTGCTTATAAAACCACATAGGCCTCATTTCGAGACAAAACACTATAAAGGAGCAAGTTTGACTAAATTTCTCTTACGACTTCAGTTTCATCTTAAAAGATAATTCATAAAATAACCTAAAAACATGCACCAATGTTTACATGCTGGTTTTAATCTCTTTGCCTTGTCCCTAACCAAGAATTCTTATTTTAGTTGCAAACTTCTAATGATTTTTATTCAGAACGTATATGTGTGATTTTTAAATGTCTCTGCAGGAGAACTCATAACAGTTGGAAAGGTTTAGACTCATCTGAATCTTCTCAAATATAAAATATACATCTAAAATAAGTAAACAGGTATTCCTAAGCTTTTAGAATGACTGCTGAGGCTTACTACACGTTTACCTCTGGTGGATATCATCATCTCATTGTCAATTTCACTGCATGGAGCCTCAGGGACAATGCCATGCCTGTCAAAATTCTCAATGATTTTAGGTTGTTTTGAATTTCATATCTAGTAGCCCCCCTTATCTGTGCGGGGGATTTGTTCCAAAACCCCCAGTGGATACCTGTGACCTTGGATAGTACTAAACCTTATATACACTATGTTTTTTTTCCTATACATACATACCTATGATAAAGTTGAGTTTATAAATTAGTTATAGTAAGAGATTAACAGTAATAACTAATAATAAAATAAAACAAAACAATAACCTATAATAAAAATGTGACTGTGGAATCTCTTTCTCAAAATGTTTTATTGTAATATACACACCCTTTTTCTTCTGATAATATGTGATTATGAAATTCCTATGTGATGAGATGAAGTGAGGTGAATGACAGAGGCATTGTGACATAGCATTAGGCTACTGTTGACCTTCTGAAACATGGTATGGCTTATCTTTGGCATATTCAGATTGCCAGCATTACTACTCTTACTCTTTGGGGCCATTGTTAAGTAAAATAATGGTTACTTGAGTACAAGCACTGTCATACTGCAACAGTCCATTTGATAACGAAGACTAATTTGTCTTCTAAATGACAAATAACTGTGTAGTGTGTACAGCATGGATCTGCTGGAAGAGAGGTGATTCACATCTTGGATAGGACACAGCGGTGCAAGATTTCATCATGCTATTCAAAAATGGCTCACAATTTAAAACTTATGAGTTGCTTATTTCTGGAATTATTCATTTAGTAGTTTTGGATGAAGTTAACTACAGGTAACTGACACTGGGGAAAGTGAAGCCTTGGATAAGGGGTTACTACTGTGTGTGTGTGTGTGTGTGTGTGTGTGTGTGTGTGTATGTGTTTTACTGGTTTCAAACTTATACTACTGTCTTTCTGATTTCACTTCTCTTCACTTTTCAATGTTTGTAACTGAAATTATATTTTAAAACATATCACACTACAAGTGGTTAAAAGAAGAATGTTACAAAAATAAGAAATCATCTTCCAGAATTTACATATTTTTGTTTTATCAAGAAATTCACTGTATTGGGATATGGGGCTACAGTCAGTCCAATCTTTGTAAGCCAAAACTCAGTCAAGCATTAGTTCAACAAGAAAATAAATTGGTTTCTGAGGAGCAGTAGATTTTGTATAACAAGAAATTAATAATTCACAAGTTAAAGTGACAAGCTAGATGGGCTTCAGAAGTGCGTTGAGGAACATTATCTTCTCTATGGGACATTAGCTCCACCAATAGGTTACCCAAAGGCATAAATGTACCAACATTTGCCTTCACTCACAACATATACAGACATTTTCCCCTTATCTTGCCCCCCACCCCGCAAAAAGGAAGCTGAACCAATTTCAACTCCCAATTTAATTTTAAGAGTACAGAAATTCAAAATTTCATTGTAGCATCATTGAAAATCTGATGTTCCTAGCTAATGTTCCTTCCGTATTGCAATGTAATATTCTTTCTGGGGATGTTGCCCCAGTTTGAGATGCATGGTGTTAAAATGTTGCCAAAATGTCTACTAATGTTCATAACATTTTGATAAGAGAATAAAAGTGTCACATTTGATGTCTGTTAATAAATAGTTTTTGTGTGTTTTGTTTGTTTGATATTCCATTTGCACTTTCTTACATGATTCCTCTCTGTGTTCACCAGCTTTCAGGATTTATACTTGGGATATCTTTTCCCATCAGATACAATATCTTTGACTTTACAGGAACTTGAAATCAAGCAATTTTGTTAAAAGGGAGAAGCAGCTTGAAGCACCAATGTCACAACTCTGAAAACAATAGTCATTAGGCTGATCTAATCAGCTAGCTTTATTTTTTTCCTCAATTCATACATCTTACATGGTTCCACAGAGTCTCAGAAAAAAAAAATATTTGCAATAACAAAGACTACTTACTACTTAGTTCAATCCCCTCAGGTTGCAGGTGAGAAAACTGACTCCTAAAGGGAGATCATTCAAGTTATTTGCCCAAAGTTTCACACTTCCATGCAGAGATACCAGCGGGTCTAACAACACCTTCAAGACTCCTGATTCCAGTCCGTCAATTCTCATACGACATGGATTATATTATTAGTAATATAAACAGTTTGGCTTGAAAAGAAAAAGAAATCTCTAAACTTCAAAATAATGTGTTGAAAAATGAAAAAATGCAAACAATAAGCTCATTGTTTCTAATTTTTGCCGGGTAAAAAGACCTATATATTCCATTCATGCCCTTGTCTCAGAAAAATAAAATAAAATGAAAATGAATTAGAGAGAATCATGTATAAAGTGCTTATTAGGTATACTGTTAGAGAACTTGAGCTCATATATTTAAAAACTGCGATATAAACATAACTATAACCTAATTTTATTGAACTTAACCTATACTACTTATAAGTTAATATGTTATAGAGCAGACTTCATGTTATTTAGTAATCAAACATAAAAAATAATAAGCAAGCAGTTCATTTACTATTTCAGCTGAAGAATATTCTATTTTAGCAAGCATTTACTTTAGAACACTTGCAATTGTAAATTCTTTCTATACTTCTTAAATATATGAATCATATCCTGGGAATATCTTGCTCAAGGACCTCGGAGCCATCCTTTCTTTGCAGTATAATCATTGAGAAAGACAGGGCCCTGGTCTCTTAGCCTCTGTGGACAAGTAGAAGCTTAATTTTCTGAAGCACCAATTGGCAAATCCAGGTGGAATAATCCTATTGACTGACCTCCCCACTAAAATCCTCCAGTACTTTTCCATTAGCTGATTCCAGCACTTAAACATTCTCCTGTCTCGTTTCAGAGAAGCTAGGTTCAATTTGTCACCCCTATTGCAATCGTCTTGAAGTCTACCAAAATGGTCCTAAAGAGTCTTTCTAACCTGTTTAATGCAATCTGGTGACATTTTTATTTGACACTTGAAATAAGTTTTCTGTATGTACCTGTATATTTAATTAATAAACGATTTTCCTTGTTTCCCTTTGACCTCACATAGTGCTGGGAGCTTAATGTTTGTGTTCTTTGATAACAAATAGAAACACTTTTTAAAGTGCTTTGAGAAAATGAAAAACATGATTTAATTTAATTAGTGATGATGAAGATGATGATGCTAGATAAAGACAAACAGTGATACTTATATAAAGCTAATAACATAAAATAACCACACTACACATCATGTTTAAGGTTCAAACGCTCATCCTCTTACATTACCTATGCTGCTATTTCAGAGAGGTAATGAAAAAAGCCTGTATTTTATAAATAAGGATTACAGTCATGGCAAATTGTTGGTAATGTACAATGTGTTAATATTGAAATAACACAGTGGTTCTATTTATTAAAAGTGGGGTTATTATTATTACTACTTTTGATGATGAAAAAGCTTAGTGAAAGCTGTATTACTAAAACTGGAGAACACCACTCCTATTCAAAGGATTACACAGCTGAGGGTGCCTCCAGTAATGCTGTGACAAAAATCTTACTTTTTTTTCCACTTTTTTAAATAAAAATTGATCATGCTTATTACAGCTTTATGCCATAATTTTATTGCAGGAACTGAGGAGGCACTTCTTGATAAGTCCTATTTGCAGCCACTTACAGCCTTCAAAAATGTATTGGCTTGAAATTCATCATCATCTTTTTTCCTAAATAAGGACTTTCATTGAAAATTTGGTAAAATTCCAGTCTCCATTTTTTGAGTTACTGAAGCAATAAAATTAGATGTTTTTCTCCTGCATGTTGTTTCAGGTAAAATTTGGAGTATATTTGTGGTGAAGGTCATTGGGAAATGCTCTGTGTGAGCATAGTTCCAAAAGTGAAAAGATTTTTATTTGACATTTTATATACATAAAATATTCTCTATATATTTGTATTTTAAAGTTAAAACCAAAAACAAATAATAAAAAAAACAAATAGCAATTTCTGTTTATTCTTAAATGACAGTATTTATATTTGTCAATTTCCATTTCCTGCTCTTTTTTCTAGTTCTCTTTTCTTATGGCATGTAGGATTCAGTAAGCAACATATTTTATTATGATATTATTATGTTTTCCACTGTATTCTAAAAGAATAAATGTTTCAACACTATTGACAGTCATTTAAGCTATCTTAAGGGTGATATTCTCTGTTAAAAATAAACGTTTATATAATTTTTTGCAACTTTTTTCATGAGTTAAACCACTGTAATAAAAATATCACATGTCATTATCTGGTTTCCTTTTCTAGTTCCACTATCAGTACTGATCAGGAAAGCTAAAGAAATGCTTGAAAATAAAAATATTCATTACTATTTTAATTTAAAAATTAAGAGCTATTTAAAAATTAGGGAAATAAAATAAAATTATAACATAAAATTTCTCCCAAGTCCCTGTACCCATATATAACAATATAAGCATGTAGTATTTCCCTGGAGTATTTTAACACACACACACACACACACACACACACACATCACTTATGGTAGGCCAAAAATAATTTCCCCAAATATACCTAGGTCATAATCCCTGGAATTTGTGAACATTCCTTTACATATATTCCTTCTCGAGGTCCACAAATGATAGTATGACCTAAAATTATCATTTATTTCTCAAACATTTCTTGCTGAAGTACCTGTATTAGGACAACTGGAAATCTGAAATGAGATATGCCCCCCCACTCTAAGTAAGAAAATTTGTAGAAGGCCTATTTTTTTAATTTGAATTCTCAAAATGGTAAATGTTGGGATTCTTGCCATGTCTTTGTCTCTATCAGCCACATAGATTAAGTTTGACATCCCAGCTGTTGCTTCCAAAAGGAAGTAAAATATGGATACAGCCTTCACCACTTTGCATGTTTTCTCCCTGCAGGCCTTTCTACTGATATTTATTACTGACTTACTATGTCAGCACAGCGCACATCTTCTCTCTGTCTCTTTCTCTGTGCCTGTGATTTCTGCCAATTCATCTATTGTGGTAGCTTTTCATGAATCATTTACTCAACATGGTGTGAAAATGGTTACTTTGTGGTTGAGTATTGGAAAACAAGCTTCATATTGAATTTTTAAATGTGTACATAGTCTCAAAACAACTTAGCATTATCAAAAGAATGAATCTAGTCTCCAACCTTGTGAAAGGAGCTTACACTCCATAGAGAAACAATATAGTATAAAAATATCAGGAAGTAAATTTAAAATATCATTGAGATGAGTGGAAACACATCAATTGCATTTAGACCATTACAAATATGAATGGACTATGGATCTATGGTTTGAGGAAAATAAAAGATTGAGAAGTATTTATATTATTCTTATGCTACGTTTATAGAGAATCAATAAACAAAGGTAACAATTTATCCCACAGTAAAGGAGTCTCTTCTCCACCTTAAGTTATATGACAGATCCTTTCATTTATGAATGAACTACACTTTTAGCCACATAAAACTCTGCTTGTTTCATTTTATAGCTGTAATTTATTTTTCATAATTACACATGTTAAGCAATGAAACTACAGTGTCCAGAAATCACTGACATTAAAATGATTACTTTAAAACTTAGTTTAATACTGTAAAGCTTGCAGACCTTTTCTTTGATTTAGTTTTGTTAGGTTTTCTGTTTGTTTTTTCTTTGGGCAGTACAGGGTTCACCTCATCCCTGTGAAAGAAGGATCACAACTCTCAAATTAACTCTTCCATTTCTTCAATTTGTACAAAATTTTGTTTGTATCATCTGTGTTATGTGTCTGTGGGGTGTGTGTGTGTGTGTGTAAAATGAAAGAGAGAGAGAGAGAGAGAGAGAGAGAGAGAGAACCTCAAGGATCAATCTCCAAAAGTTATTACTGAGTTTTTAAGTGGTGCAGTAGCCTATACTAGCATCTCAAGTTGCATTGCATTTTTGCTACACCAATGAAGTTACATTTTAACCTTACATATTGGAGCAATAGTGATTACATTAAAATTGTTACAAAGTTATACTTTTATTTGAACTGTTGGGAATTCAAGGCAAGAAATAAATGGAGCAGGGGATATAGTTCCCTGGGGATGCCATAGCAAAGTACCATAAACTAGGTGGCTTAAATAACAGAAATTTATTGTCTCACAGCTCTGGAGGCTAGGAAGCTAAGATCAATCAGCAGCAGCGTTGGTTATTTCTGACTTTCTGAAGGTTATAAAGATGAATCTGTCCCAGCCCTCGCTCATCACTTCGGGTGGTTTGGTACCAATTTTTGGTATTCTTTGGCTTGTAGATCTCTGCCTTCATCTTTAAATAGTGTTCTTTCAGTGCATGTGTTTGTCTCCAAATTTCCCTCTTTTATAAAAACATTTTTCCTATTGGATTAGGGAGCCATGCTAATCCAGTATGATGTCATCTAAACTAATTACATTTGCAACAAGGCTGTTTTTATAAAAGGTCATATTCTGAGGTAATGGGGATCAGAACTTCAATATAATGAATTTTGGTGGAACACAATTGAACTCATAATGGGAGTTTTCTACCTGGTTTTATATTTCTTGTTTTTGAAGTTGCAATGCCGGCAGACCTCACCAAGACAAAGGAATAGAAAATATCAGTGGTAGGACAGGACAAGTCCATGGGAAGTGACAATTCATGGTAACATTTGTTTAAAGATTTTATTTTTTTTAGAGAAACATTAAGTTCAAAGGCAAATTAATAGGAAGGTACAGAGATTTCCCATATATACTTGTGCTCAACACATGAATAGCCTTCCCCACTATGCACACTTCTCACCAAAGGTACCTATGTTATAACTGATGAACCTACACTGACATATCATAATCAGCCAAAGTTTATAGTTTACTTACCCTTGGTGTTGCACAAACATATAATGATATGTATTGATTTTTATAATATTTTACAGAGTATTTTCACTGCCCTGAAAATCCTCTGTGCCCTGCTATTCATCCCCCTCAACGCTCACCTACTGGAGATTACTGATTTTTTTTTTTTTTTTTTTTTTTTTTTTTACTGTTTCCGTAGTCTTTCCTTTTCCAGAATGTCATATAATTGGATACATAGAGTATGTAGTCTTTTTAGATAGTCTTCTTTCACTTAGTCATATGCATTTAATATTCCTCCATGTCTTTTCGTGTATCGATAGCTTTTTCTTTAGTGATTAATAACATTCCATTATCTGGATGTACCACAGTTTATTTATCCAGTTTCCTACTGAAGGACATCTTGGTTGCTTCTAAGTTTTGGCAATTACGAAAAAGCTGCTACAAACATCCATATGCAGGTTTTGTGTGGATATAAGTTTTCAACTCCTTTAAGTAAATACCAACTAGTGTGATTGCTGGATCCTATGGTAAGAGTATGTTCAGTCTTGTGAGAAACCACCAAACTGTCTTCCACAGTGGCCGTACCAATTTGCATCACACCAGCAAGAAATGAGAGTTCCTGTTGCTCCACATCTTCACCAACTTTTGGTGCTATCAGTGTTGCAGATGTTGGCCATTGTAATAGGAGTATAAACGTATTCCATAGTTGTTTTAGTTTGCATTTCTGTTATGAGATATGATGTGCAGCATCTTTTCATATGCTTATTTGCCATCTGTATTTTCTTGGTGAGATGTTTTTAAGGTCTTTGGCTCATTTTTTCATCAAGTTGTTTCTTTTCTTATTCTTGAGTTTTAAGAGTTCTTAGCATATTTTGAATAATACTCCCTTATCAAAAGTATCTTTTGCAAATATGTTCTCCAAGTCTGTGGCTTGGCTTTTCATTTCCTTGACAATATCTTTTGCAGAGAAGAAGTTGTGTTTTTTGCTAGTTTTGTTTTTTTAATGAAGTCTACCTTATCAATTCTTTTCTCGTGGATTATGTCCTTGCTTGTTTTATCTAAAAACTCATTGCCAAAACCAAGGGAATTGAGATTTTCTATTATGTGATCTTTCAAAAGTTTTTACTTGTGCATTTTGCATTTTGACCCATTTTGAGTTAATTTTAATGAAGGGTTATAAGATCTATTTCTAGACCGATTGGTTTTTGTGTGTTTGTGTGTGTTGTGTGTGTGTGTGTGTGTGTTTTGCATGTGAATGTCTGATTTTTTGGCACCTTTTTTTGAAAAGCTATTTGAACTCCATTCTATGCTGTCCTCCTTTGTCAACAATCAGGTGATTATTTTTATATGGGTCTATTTCTGGACCTTATTCTATTTTATTGATCTGTTTGTCTAATTTTTAGCCATTTTCACATCATTTTGATTACTATATCTTTATAGTAAATCTTGAAGTCTAGTAGTGTCAATTTCAAATTTTCCCTTCTCCTTCAAAACTGTGTTAGCTCTTCTTGTTCTTTTGAATTTCCATATAAACTTTAATATCAGTTTATTGGTATATAAAATATAGCATGCTGGGATTTTGACTGCAATGCATTCAATCTATAGAACAAGTTGGAAAGAATTAATATCTTGACATCAAGTATTCTTATCCATGAACATGAAATACCTCTCCATTTATTTTGTTCTTTTATTTCATTCATCAGTTTTGAAATATCCCTCATATAGATCTTGTACATATTTTGTTAAATAGACACCTACATAGTTCATGCGATTTGGATGCTAACACAAAAGATATTGTGTTTTTAATTTAAAGTTCCATCTTTGCATTGCTGGTATACGGTAAAATTATTACCTTTTGTAAATTAACCTGTATCCTGTAAACTTGCTGTAATCACCGGAGTTTCTTTGTCAAATGTTTTGTATTTTCTACATAAATGATCTTGTTATCTGCCAACAAAGACAGTGTTATTTCTTCCTTCCCAACCTGTATACCTTTTATTGCCTTCTCTGTCTTATTGCGTTAGATGTGACTTTTTCAGTGCAATGTTGAAAAGGATTAGTAAGAGGGAACATCCTTTTCCTGTACTTTTTCTTAGCATGGAAGCTTCGAGTTTCATATCATTACACATGATGATAGCTGTAGGTATTTTTTGTAGATATTATTTATGAGGTGGAGAAAGTTTTCTTCTATTTCTATTTTGCTTAGAGTTTTTATCATGAATGAATGTTGGACTTTGCCAAAAGCCTTTTCTGTATTTATTGATACGGTCACGTGATTTTTTTCTTTTTTAGCCTGTTGATGTGATATATTACACTAACACATTTTTGAATGTTAAGCCATTCTTGTATATATCTAGGACAAATCCTACTTGATCATAGTGTTTAATTCTCTTTAAACAGTATTGGCATGAATTTATTAATATTTTATTGACAATTTCTGCGTCTATTTTCATGAGAGTTATTGGTCTGTAGCTTTCTTTTTTTTTTTCTTTTTTTTTGAAAAGTCTTTCTCTGGTTTTAGCATTAGGGTAATGTTGGCCTCATACAATGAGTTAGGAAGTATTCTTCCTGCTTCTATGTTCTAAAAGAGATTATAGAGAATTGCTATAATTTTATCCTTAAAAATTTGGTATAATTCACCAGGGAACTAAAGATAACTAAATAGTATGTGCCCATTATTCTTGGCCTGTTAGCTTTGTGATATTTCTGAACACTCAAGTCTATTTGGGAAATTCTGTAAAATCTTTTTTGAAATGCTAGAAAATTAAAATAACAGTGTGGATGAGAATGGAGCATAGTAAGTAAGAACAAGATAAGAACAAGAAAGTATGATTGCCTAATGTGATTTTTTAATTTATTTTAAACATGTGATTCAAGTACTATATCAGATAATAATATCTCTTTATGAAATAATTCACATTCATCTTTTTTTTTGTTTTGTTTTTTAGACCCACCATACACATTGAAGGGAATAAATGTTCTAATTGCTTTCATTATAAAATATCAAAATACACTTTAAATTTTGGCAGCCTCAAAATCTTTCAGTAGTTATGTGGGAGTAAAACTAAGAACAATTTTTTAGTTGTAATTTCCATGTCTATGGATTTTAGGCTCATTATCCAGGTAATTAGTATTATAGAAAGTCACAAAATTGACATACAATCCTCCCTCAGTCCTCCCGATGATATTTGAAATTCAGGACAGATATTCTACTATAAGGCTCATTGATAAAGTTAATTATACTAAGCCAATTTAATTCAGGACTAGGGATTTAAAAGAGTTCTCCTCACTTTGCTGCTATCATTCTTCATTTTGTGTATGGGGATAGGTTTTAATGGCTTAATTCTTT